>NC_037680.1:74360799-74599529 GCF_003255815.1 Theropithecus gelada | reverse complement strand
AAAAATAAAAAAAAAAAAAAAAAAAAAAAAAAAAAAAAAAAAAACCTATGGAACCTACAAAGATAAAGGAACAATGGTTATCACGGGAAGGGGGTAACAGGCAGATTTCATCAAAGGATATGAAGTAACATATATGTATGATAAACAAGTCTAGAGCTCTAATGTACAAAATGAGGATTATAGTTAATAAAATTGTATTAAATATTTGGAAGAAAATATAGAAGAAAATCTTTGTGACATTTGGCCAAGCAGAGTTTTTAGATATAACAACAAAAGTACAGTCTATAATACAAAAAGAGTTGACATATTAGACAATAACAATTTAGAACTTTTTTGCTCTGAAAAAATGTTAAGAAATGAAAAGACAAGCTAGTGACTGGGAGAAAATATGTGCAAACCATAAATCTGACAAAGGACTTGTATCCAGGTTCAAGAACTCTCAAAACCCAACAAGCAGGAAACAGACCAATTTTTTTAAATGCACCAAAAATTTGAGCAAACACTCCACTAAAGATATACTGACAGCCAACAAGCACATGAAACATCAGTCAGCACTTTGGGAGGTCGAGGTGGTGGATCATGAGGTCAGGAGTTTGAGACCAGCCTGGCCAAGATGGTGAAATCCCGTCTCTACTAAAAACACAAAAATTAGCCAGGCATGGTGGCGGGCACCTATAATCCCAGCTACTTGGGAGGCTGAGGCAGGAAAATCACTTGAACCCAAGAGGCAGAGCTTGCAGTGAGCCAAGATCACACCACTGCACTCTAGCCTGGGTGACAGAGCAAGACTCTGTCTCAAAACAAACAAACAAACAAAAACCACAACAACCACCACCATGTAAATTAAAACCACAAAGATGACCATGTATACCTATAAGAAAGGCTAAATATAAAAAATACATAACAAAGAACTACTCATACCAAGTGTTGACGAGGATGAGGAGCAACTGGAACTCTCATATGTTGCTAATGAGATTGCAAAATAGAGCTGCTCTTGAAAACAGTTTGGCAGTTCTTATAAAATTAAACATACACTTTCCATATGGTCCATCAATTCCACTTGAAAGTATTTACTCTAAAGTAAGAGTCACACATTTTTGAAAATGAAGTTGTATTGGAACACGGCCACACTTATTTATGTAATGACTGTGGTTCTTTTTATACTTCAGGGGAAGTGCTGAGGAGTTGCAACAGAAACTATATGGCCAGCAAAGCCTAAATATTTATAATCTGTCCCTTTACAGAAAAAAGTTGTTGATCTGTCCCTAAAGAAATGAACACAAATATTTATAGCAGCTTTAGTCATAATTGCCCCCCCCCCAAAAAAAAAACAGAAACAACCCAAATGTTCTTTGATATGTGAAGGGATTAAGAAATTGTGGTAAATCTATAGAATGGAATTTTACTCAGCAATAAAAAGGAATGAATAATTGATATATGAAACAGCACAAAATAATGAATAATGAAAAATAATGAATACATGAATCTCAAAATAATTATGCTGAGTGAAAGGAGGCAGACAAAAATGAAGACTACATATTGAATGATTCCAATTATATAAAGTTGTGGGAAAAGGAAAACTTATAATGACAAAGTGCAAATCAGTTGTTGCCTGGAGATGGGGGCTGGGGCAGAGAGGCAGAGGAAAGGATTACAAATGGTCAAGAGGAAATTCTAGGGATGATGGATATGTTTGTTATCTTGATTGTGACAATGGTATGTTTGTGTACCCACACACACACACAGGAAACAGACCAGTTTTTTAAATGCTATATAAGTCAAAACCTTTAAATATGTGGTTTATTATATGTTAATTGTCTCTCAATAAAGCTATCAAAAGCCCAGACCTGCATTGAGTCCAATGCCTGCACATTTCACCATGATGTTCTACCTTCTCTTGCATGACAGGAAGGAGTTGCAGCATGGAAAGTCTAACCACTGACACCAAGCTGTAAATAACAGCCTGCCATGTTTCAATCCTGCATGCTCTGATCTTCGAGTGAGGCTATTTAGGAAGACACAAGCTGCCTCTTCACAGAGGAGCTTTGCAGTCATCAGAGTCAGAGCCACAGGCCTTCCCAGGAATAAGCCTGCGTCCTTGCCTTCCACGCCTCCCCTTCCACCCTGACTGCCTGACCTGGCCCAGGTGGAGCGTCTCAGAAATCCTAAGAGAAACCTAGGTACCTCTATTTGTGAGACTCCAAGAACCCAGAAAGCATAGACTTATTTAAAATAAATAGTGTCATTCACTGTCACAGGTTGGGTTATCTGAAAGCAGATACTGATACTGAGTTGGGGGCAAGAGATTTATGAGGAACCAGCCTGTGAAAGGAAAGGGACAGGACTGAAAGAGGGTTGGGCAGAAGGATAATCAAACTGTGGCCAAGGCCAGCAAAGCCTTGGTCAACTTGGAGGGGAACTCTGAGGTGTCCCTGGTAAGTACGTCGCAAGTCACATCCAGACAATTGGTTCTTTGTACCCCTGCCACACTGACTCACTACATGCAGCTGACCAGGAAAGGGTCAGCATAAACTGAGTACCCTTCTGCAGCTAAGGTGGATCCTGAAGGAGCTAATGGCTAGATGCTGTCATCTGGATCGCAGGGTCTCTGTAGAGTCAGGGTGACTTGAGATAACTATACTACGCTCATTTGTCGTTAAAAAACACAGGCCAAAACAAATCAGTGTGCAAAATATAAATGTGGTCTCTTGACCATTTTCACTAGCTGTAAACACAAGACAACAGAAAAGAAATTGGGTCCTCTAATTACAGGCAGATCAACTTCACTAATTTATCTTTTGTCCCTTTCATGTGCTGCCCGAGGTTTCCAAGCCTTGTCACATTGTGAGTGATGATGTTGGATGGCAGATTTCCGAGTTAGCTGAAAAGAAAAAATTAACAAGTAAAACCACACACCTGACCTGTTAGGAAGAAACTGTGTATTATATTCAGAAGGAAAAAGTAGAAAACTACTCGTTAATTATGGGTATGCTTGACTGGCTATAGAAGACCCGATAGGTGTAAAGGAGTAGAAATCAGATGAAGATAATGAGGCAGCCAGCAGGGGCCAAGGATCCTATTTATGGTGCACCAAGCTTAAAATGGGTGTCGGCAAGAGCAGCAGGAGGCACGTGGGCTGTCAGGTCTGTGATGAACAGGAGAATTTCGGGGAACAGTTGCTGCGATAGTAAGATTTTGCCAAATACTGAGAGCAAAAAAGTTAGTGTGCTGCAGGATCACGAATACAGACAAGTGAGTGTGAGTTGGTATTTCTCAAAAATGAACTGTCAAGAGTAAGCTTTTATGAATCAAGTGATAATACTTTGCTGTTGAATGGTACTGTTTGCAGAGTATGGAAAAATAATGAATCGGAATTCACAGAATATTTGAAATGCTGGTCTATGAAAATAAAATACCCTTGCTTTTAATGATGAAGGAAAACTTCAGGAATTTCCATAGAAATGAAAGCAGGGGACAAATGTAAGCAACAGTAGCAGTGAAATACATGGTACAAATGGGCAAAAATGGGCCTCTGGAACTTTCTCTCCTCTCCATTTTGGTCACTTTCACAACTTCATGTGGAGCTTTGGTCCCTGCCAGCTTACAGATCATCTTCCTCTTTGAGACCCCTCTTCAGCCTACTCTGTCCAGATCAGCCCCTGTTCACCGACTGCTTTCCAGCACACCTGCTGTGTGTTTTTTATCCCAGAGGATCTTAATTAGAGTTTACAGCAGAGAGCTACTGAATCTTATATTAATCTCTAGTTAAACAAACTAACCCTAATGTATATGATCCTTGCAGGAGCATTTTGATTTTTTAAAAAGGACTCCAAGATATAGTTTCCTGCATGTTGGTGAGAGAAACATTTTCAGGTTGTTTAGGAGTCCTCCAGGGATTCTCAAGTCACACAAGTTAAGCAGTTACATCTCTGCCTAGTAGTCAGACTAGCGCAGTATCTAACCTTCACTAAATAAAGTTCGTCTAAGCATGAAGAACCTCCCATCTCCCCTCATTTTGAGCACAGTATTTTTTTCCATGACTCTTTTCCTGCTTCCTTGTCTATTCTCTTTAGATATAATCAGAAGGCAATTGATACAATAGAAAGAACAAGATGACCTGGACTTAAATCCTGACTTTCCCATCATCTGAATGAGGTGTTTGGCAAGTTAAACCTCTCTGAATATAAAATTCATCTGTAAAAACTGGTGATTATGTCTACCTTTATAGGGTAGCTGCGAGAACTGTTTGATGCTTGGCACATCCTAGGCTCTCAAAAGTCAGTTTCTTTTCTCCAAGACAGAAAGCCATGAACTGAGACTGCCATGTGTTCTCCTGGGCAGCCCAGGCTAGCCAGGAGCATAGAAAGAATCCCTGATGCTGAGTAAACAGGAACAGGGACACTTGTTCTCATGCCACTAAAGGCCACATGAGGGAATGTGCCAAGGCTGGAGCTAGGAGACCTGGCTACAAAGTTCAGCTCTGCCACACAAAAGCTGTATGATCTTGGGACACTTAAGTGCCTTCCTGAGCCTCCAAGTCTTCAAATGGAAAAGGAGGGTGACACCCATGGCTCTCTCTATTCCAGAAGAGCATAATAAAGGTCAAGTATAAATACAAATGTCTTTGTAACAATAAATTATGCAAGGTAAACATCACAATTCTAGAAATCCCTTGAGTAGCATAAAGGAAAAGATTGTTAACAACTTTTTTTTTGAGACAGGGTCTCACTCTGTTGCCCAGGCTGGAGTACAGTGGTATGATCACAGTTCACTGCAATCTCAACCTCCTGGGCACAAGCAATCCTCCCAGCTCAGTCTCCCAAGTAGCTGGGACTACAGGCTTATACCACTATTCCTGGCTGATTTTTTTCTATTTTTTGTAGAGAAGAGGTCTCACTTTATTGCCCAGGCTGGTCTCGAACTCCTGGGCTCAAGCAATCCTCCTGCCTCAGCCTCCCAAAATGTGAGAATTACAGGCGTGATTCTCACCTTGTCTGGCCTGTTAACCATGTCTGGCCTGTTAACAACTTTCAAAGGAGAGCTGAGAAATAGTGATTTAAGAATCAGTGCCTTGATTTTCAGCCATCTTACTTTCCTCCCGACACAAGATTCCACCTGGCTTCAGATACTACCAACATCTACAAGGTTAAACATGTTCTTCTTATTTTAACTTTAAGGCAAAATTAATTTTTGTTTTAGTAATGTTTTAAATGTGGAAATGTCAAATATCGAAATACTGAGGTTATGAAATTTATACACGAAGTTAGAGACTTACAACACATAACACATTTCTTAAATTAACCAGAATATTTTTGGATGAAGAAAGCTGTACTTATACTATATCCTATATAACTCAAACTAAGTTTTGGTTACCAGAAAGAAATTCATACCAAATTGATGTAACCACTGCTATTTACATTATTGTGACCATGACATTTCTGTTCCAATCACCACATCACCTCTTGCTCCCAAACAAATCCTCAGAGAGAGGTCAGAACGGAAGACAGTATGAGAAAGGTATTTGTAAGCATGTGAGATGTTCCCTGAGGACTCTCAGCCGTAACTGGGTGAGGTTTTCACCTAAGTGGGACTGCAAGTCCTATCACAGTTATGAGGGTTAGAGGGATAAAAGTATGGATTACTTTGTTTAACGTGACCTGCATGTGTATTCGTAAGCTATGGAGCTGAGGAAACATCCTGACATCTATACTACTTCCTGACGTCTATAGATATTCCCATCGACAAAAATGCAAAGAAACAAAATACTGATAAAGTACCTCTGGCCCTGAATATTCAACACTGAAAGTCTTCTAAGGTTCCTCAACAGAAGACTTCCAAAGTGAATTGGGTCAAATCCTTTCAATGTCACTTTCCCTGGTGTATTTTAATTAGGAAGAAAATGTATTCACCACCAGCTCTGAATCCTAATACAGTAATTAAATGCACCAGTGGAAAAACCTGTGCTGTTTGAACTAACACCATTATCTTAAATGGTTTCATTTGATTTAGTCTCAGTCTCTACAAGGATCTTAAAATAGGATGCCATTATAGGCAAATGGGAACATGTGTACAAGTGAATAGGCACAAGGAAAGCCACAGGGTACAGTCCAAGTAGAGAATTATAAGGGGGCGGGAAGGCGAAGAGAGACGCCTTGGGAAACATGGTAGACATAGTGAGGTTAGGGTATTTCCTTAACTGCAAGTGACTTTTAAGGTCCTGTACTTGCTTTACTTGCAGATAATGAAATAAAAGAACAAGCTTTTCTGGAAAAAATTTGTATTCTTAAGTTATGGTTTTTCTTTCTAAAACCTCTTAAAAGCAAAACTTTAGCTTAATTTGAATAAGCAAGAGGTTTTGAGGAGGAAGAATCATGGTTTATGCACACTTCTCTTCAAGTAGAGTGGAGAAAGATCACTGGACCCAGACACAACTGGTACACATTCAAGCCCTACAAGACCACCCATAAGCTGCTGAAACTCTCTAGAAAACATACTTCAGTGGGTTACCTAACCTTGGTCGACAACAGGTGAAATTCTACCTTGTGGAGTTTATAAGTTTCAGCGGACATTGAGTTCTGTGTGAGACTCAGTGTTTCCAATTAACCAAGGCAATTTCACCTTCTCCACCTCCATCACCTCCCAGCAAAAACCTGTCTGTATAAAGCAGGTCCTCCTGGGAATAGTCAGAGGTTTCTTCCCATCCACCAACACCTCTGAATCCCTGCTACATTCCAGGGAACAAGGGACATCACTTACCCTCCATGTGCCACAGATCCATCCTTTGTGGAAAGAATCTTCTGTGAATGTACAGCGTGATATCCCCAGGGTACCTTGACACTGGTTTCGGTTCTGTTTGCCTGGTCCAAGTCTTTGCCCATTTCCTTCATGGATTATTTCTTTTTATTAGGAATTCTTGTCATTAGCTGACAAGCTAGCTGGTATTCCAATAAGCCTGTTCAGCTCCTCTGGTAGGAGACAAAGTTACCTCATTCTCCAAGTTGTCAACTCCTCCAGATCAGAGTCCATAGCTTTTTCTCTGTGCCCCCAAATTTTGTTTAATGCTTGTAAAAACAAAAACAAAAACAAAAACAAAACCGCAAATACTGTACCCAGTAATTCCTGTTAAACCAACCAGCATAGATAGGAAGACAAGCCTTCTTTTGCCACTCTACATCAGTGACTAATTGCCTTGAGAGCAAAAGGTTTCCACAGTTTGCTTTGTAATCCTTCAGAAGATCTCCTAGAAATGTTCTGTAGAACCTGCCTGGGTTTTTCCAGGGCTCCCAGAAAGCCTGCCTCTCAGTTGTCCGTTCTCACCCTTTTTTTTCCATTCTGTACAAATCTCACGAGACAGAAGCACTGCTTTCCTCACAGAGGAATGACTAGTAGATCCAGATGTCAACTGCAGAGTACAGGGGGTTAAATAGTGTCCCACCCCAAATTCATGGCCACCTGGAACCTCAGACTATGACCTTATTTGGGAATAGAGTCTTTGCAGGTGTAATTAGTTTGGAATCTCTAGATGAGATCTCCATCTTAGATTATGATAGGCCCTAAATCCAATGACAAGTGTCTCCATAAAAGAAATAATACAGAGGTTTGCAGCAGAAGCATAGAAGAGCTGCAAAGAAGGTTACGTGAAGACAGAAGCAGAGACTAGAGTGAGTCAGCTACAAGCCAAGGAATGCCAGGATTGCAGGGAAACTTGATTTCAAACTTCTGGCCTCCAGAACTGCAAAAAAATGTGTTAAGTCACTCTATTTAGGGTACTTTGTACAGCAACCTTAGGAAACAAATACACAGAGAAACAGTCAACCTTAATATGCCCAAACCTGTCCTTCACTTTCTGCCATCCCCTTTTAGGAAAAAGGGATGGTAACCTCAGGTTCCGAGAATATAATCTGATAGACGTTGATGAAGACAGTGTGGAATAGTCAAATACCAGCTTTAGAATCAGATTGTATGCCACAATCTGTGACTGTGTTACTGAGTTACACGATGCCTGCTTCTTTTTCTGGCAAAAAGTAGTACATTCCCTATTAATGAGATTATTCTGATAATTTAGTGAGATGATATGGATAAGGATATCTTGAAAGATTTAAAATAACCTAGTGTATCTTGATTAAAACTGGAATGTAGGCCCATATGTCAGAGTGATATTGTGCAAAAAGAAACATTTACCAAGTTAAATGTTAATAATCTCTAAGGTGATTAAGCCAATCAGTCTTGGTCAAACTTTGGAATCACCTGGAGATCTTTCTAAACCTATGTAAGTCCCACCCCAAACTATCCTCTGTGAGTGGGGGAGGCATTGCTAATTTTTTTCAGTCTCCCTTGTGTAGCGTTTCAAATTTGTTTTCATTTCACCAGACATGCTTCTTTTAATAGATCGTATCTACCGACGTCGCCAATAATTTCCTCCCCTCATGTCGCATCATAGAAAACAGGACAAAAGAATGAGGTTCAGTTGCAGAAAAACAGTCATGCCCCAGTGACCCTTGCTAATATCCCTAACAGCACAGGCACTTGGTGACCAGACACCACTGAATACAGCTTTTATCTCCATGACAAATTTCACAGTTAAGATGGCTGAAAATAAACCCTTCTGCTTTAGTGCTTGAGCATGCACAGTGGCTGTTTATTATTCCATGATGTCCACTGTTTTGCTGTTGATGGTGTGCATGTATGTATGTGTGTGCACGTGTCTATGTGTGTGTGTTCCAGTTAGCAATGCCTAATTTGTTATTTTCTATCTATCCCCATTCCTTTAGCTTATTCCAGTGCCTAGCCATACAAAAACTTCCAATAATGCAGCATAGCAAAGCCCTTTAAACATAATCCATATTTTGCTTCCTTAGTGAAGAGGCATTGATTATCTTCCCATCTCAAGCGTGTATAACAAATAAGCCATTTCTGCAGTCACGGTGCATCATAATGCGTCCAAAAATAAATATTATTAAAGCAGATAGCTTTGAATCTCAAATACAGAGCAAACCTTAAGAAAAGCTGGCAGTGTTCTTGGTGACAGAGTTGCCTGTTGCCATGGGAATGAGTCCAAAGATTCTATGACATTTCCAGGGACCACATAAGCTGAGTGGAAAGGACTCCTTTTAGACATCAACCCTGTGCTCATATATTTACCTGGTAAAATTCTAGAGAAGGAAAAACTCAAGATGAAAGGAATATATAAGTAGTCTTTATGTGACTCAGGCATTACAAAATTTCTATCTGAATGTTCTTTTTAGTTGCTATACAAACTGCAAAAAAGCAAAATGAGAGAAAATAACAATAGATTGCCTAAATTGTAATCCCATGAAAGCTTGAAGTATAATGTACGGGATAACAACATTCTCACTGAAAACACCAGTAGACTTCTCATTTTCATGTCTCTAGCTCTTTCCCAAGACAAGCAGTACTAAGCTTTGCAATTCACACAATCATGAGGCCTGTAGCCACTCCATTGCCTACCTTCGTGCACATTTTGTCTTAATCTGGGTTTCAAATAAGCGTCCTAAGGATTAAGCTGACTGGTTTTGCTGCAACGGACACTGAACCAGGAAGTTATTCTGACTTCATATAACTCTGTCCTTCATCACGGAACTCATGTTTGGAAGTCGTGATGAAAGTTGGCCTAATCAGCAGTCCGTGGACACTGTGAGGTCATCGCCAAGAAATAGGTAGCTTAGTGCTACATTCACAGGGGTAGGGAGTCATTGGCCAACACCCCTACCAGGCTGTACCTCAGGAAGGTCCATCCTTTTCTAAAAGTTGCTGCATTTTGGATATTAGGTTTAAAAATAAGGAATTGCCTATCTTCAGCCTCTTTTGACCTATAAAAATGGCAATTTCCACCTAATAAATTGTTATTCTGCTAGGCTGTACTTAGAGTGCAGCTACTAAACACTTATATTTGATATTTAAAATGCTGTATGATTTAAAATCTATATAATTGTATAGACATAACTATATCATTTATGCCCTATCTAACCTGGCTAAAGGAATTTCTTTTTTAGACATTTCTATATTTTTAGTAAGTACTGAGTATTTACTATGTGTCAGGCACTGTGCTAAGAACTATGTGTGGTTTTTATAATTTAAGACAATAACTATGAGGTAGATAAAATTATTACCCAATTTTAAGATCAAATTGAGGCTAAGGCAGGCGGAATATTTTGTCCTATTTCTTATAGCCCAGAAGATGTGAAGTGAGACTTTGACCTTGGGCAGTCAGACTCCAGAGCATAACCAATCAGGGTCTATGGTGAGCTGGGGCCGGGAAGGGGTTCATTTAATCTAGAGTTTTCTTCATTTTTTTTAAACAGCAGCAGGAAGCTGGTATTAAGCAAAACTTTATGTGGAACTCCCAGTGATAAAGCACTGGGAACAGAGCTGCTTTGGTCTGTTTGGAGAAAGCAGGGACTGTTGAGACTGACCCCACCGGGCATTTACACCTTTTTAAAATTGTAGGGCACTGTTGTGTCCCTGCTTCAGGAGTCATGCAGCAGCACATTATGTCCAGCTGCAAGTTCTTGCTGTCTCCAGGAAGCCTGTCTTATGGGAGAATTCCCGCAGGTCAATACATCCCCTTCTGCAAGCATTGTATTCTATTTCCCCTGATCCAACACTTTCAACAGCCCATCCCACGCGGTTCTCCTGGTTTCACCAGTATACATTGGCCAGTTTTCTCCATGAGTAAGCTATGTTCTCCAGGAGCAGGGACTTACTCCCCTCCATGCTGAGCCCTTACCTCAGGTACTGGTCTGGAGGAATGAGGCAAGATGATGATGAATCTTGAGGAAGACAAGCCTCACCTCCCACGGCATCTTTCTCAGGTCAGCGTTGTAATGGTCTCCAGGCTGCTTTCTCCACCTCAAGACACGGAGAAAGTGGCTGCTTCTGCTGACTGAGATAGTCCAGAAGAATCTGGAGGCTCTAGCATTTTTGGACTCATGCATCCAAATATTCCCAGCTTAAGTCTTCTTTATCAGGGCCCTCATTTTCTGCGCAGGAAACCTGTCACTCCGTGCGTTTTATCCCCTTATCTCTACAATGCAGGCCTGATTTTCAACACAGTCTGCCTGCGGCTTTATGAGAAGAGAATCTCTTTAAATGCTACCTTGAAGGACTTTCAGATTTTACACTCACTCTGAGTTGATAGTAAATGGCTAAACTGACCCAGTGGTTTTCTTTCTTGAGGACTTTTATAGCCAGTGCCATAATCTTTTAAGTTACCACGCCCCTCCTACTATTCCGGTGCTTGAGCTATTGTGTGGGTAAATCCCTCGCCTCCCACCTGTACCTCATCTGAATCTACCCAGGTGAGTCTTTGTTTTGGGGATATGTCAGCATGCCACAGGTTACATCAGGAATCAGCAACAGGTCCTTGTAACTATTTGACAGGTGAGTGAGTGTTCCAGAATCTATCCTAACCCGCTGCTTTCGAAAGCTATTCCTGATACCAATTGGCTTGCCTTAGCTTCCCAGCAAATCAGTGCCTGAAACGAGACCTGTGTGTTAATAGTCTATTTGAGAGCTGATTCCAGGACAGAGGAATGAGCCACCAGGAAGAGTAAGAAAGGGGGAAAACAACAACAACAACAATATAGGCGAGTCACTGCTGTTGCAACAGTGATGGCAAGGGTTTGAGTTCACCAGGACCTCCCGAACAGCATAAAAAGTATCTCCCAAATTTGTCCCATGAGAGGACTAGAGGCAGAGAGTTTTATTATTCACTATGTCACACTTTTCACCAAAGTAATCTGGAAGCCCAGAGCTGACCCTTACAGAATGATAGTAAATTCACTTGCTAACATTAGCCATATTGCAAGGTACCAAGTCTGGAAATAAGGCAAAAGAGATTACATTGTCTTGAGTACATAAACATGAAAAACATCAGCTACCCTTGCTATACAAAGGGCAGCCTACTATATTAAACTCAAATTATAATAATGCCCTTTTTCAGAGATAAGATACACAGTAACAACAGATACACTTGAGAAGAAGTTCAGGGTTTTTTGGCGGGGGTGGGAGGTGGTTGAGATGGAGTTTCCCTCTTATCACCCGGGCTGGAGTGCAATGGCACAATCTTGGCTCACTACAACCTCTGCCTCCTGGGTTCAAGCAATTCTCCTCCTTCAGCCTCCCAAGTAGCTGAGATTACATGTGTGCGCCACCACGCCTGGCTAATTTTTGTATTTTTAGTAGAGACGGGGTTTCACCATGTTGCCCAGGCTGGTCTCAAACTCCTGACCTCAGGTGATCTGCCCGCCTTCACCTCCCAAAGTGCAGGGATTACAGGCATGAGCCACCACACCCAGCCAGAAATTCAGTTTTAAAGTGTAGAATTATTGTACCTGCAAAAATATTCCAGTGGAGACTAAAGAATTCCAGAATGAATCCTTTTCAGGAAAAGTCAGCTTTTCCCAAAGTCTGATCTTCCCTATGCAATTTCTGTTAGCTAATTTATCATATGTTAGTTGCTTTATAACCTTCATGAATCAGATATTTATAGGGCATTTCCTATATTCCAGGTACTGTACTAGAAGCCAGGGATAGGTTGGTGAATAAGACAGATGAGGTCTCTGCATGTTTATATTTTACTTGGGGAAGGCAGATAATAAACAAGGAAGCCAACAAATAAACAGAATGCTCCAAAGAAATAAAACAGTAATTAGCTGGAGAATATTTGGGGACATTACTTCAGATTGTGTGGTCAGGGAAGGTCACTCCAAAAAGGCAACTTTGAGACCAGAATGACCCAAAGAAACCAGTCATTGGGACAGAAAAGATCTGGTACAGAGGCAGGTATAATCTCGTGGGTTTGAGGTTAGAATACAATGGCAGAGGGACCAGCAGACGCTAAAGGCAGTAAGTAGGCAGGAACCAAAGTTTATGAGTCATAAGGATCATACTTAGGAATTTGGGTTTTAAATGCAAACAGAAGCTATTTGACGGTTTTAAGTAGAAGCATGACACAACTATACACACGCGTATCATTAGACAGATACAGATATACACATATATACATACATTTCTTTCATTCACTCTGACTACTGCAGAGAAAAACAGACTAAAGGGAATTTAGTTGGAAGCTTTTTCAGTAACCCTGACAAGGCAATGCTAGGTGATACAAGTAGATGACAGAATTCTAGATAGAAAGAAGCAGGAAGATCCCAGGAGATATTTAGGAGGAGGTGCTGACAGAAACTGGTCATAGATTGGATATGGGCAGTGAGAGGAGTGACATGAAGATGGCCGCCTGGGATTCAAGCCTGAGCTTCTAGGAAGATGTCGATGCAGCTGAGGAAGAGGGAGAAGACTGGGGGAAGGACAGGTGGTAAGAGGCATGTACTTGTTGAGAAATCAAGACTTTTTACATGAAGCTTTGGCTTCAGACTTTTCTAGTTATGATGGTAGTGAATACTGCCGGCATGTTTATGACTTAAGAAAGGAGGTGGAGGTTGCAGTGAGCCGAGATCGCCCCTCTACACTCCAGCCTGGGCGACAGAGCGAGACTCCTTCTCAGAAAAAAAAGAAAGAAAGAAGGCATTATTTTGTAAACTGCAACAAAGAGGCATTCCCTGCACATACCTTGAGGAAACAACACAATCTATCACTGATAAAAAATGAGCACATAATCCATGAGGCTTATTCTATCCGTGGAACATATGTAACATAACTATTTAGAAACTGTTAAAGGACAGAAGTAATGAATGAACACTTTCTTACTCAGAAATTTATTTTAAATCTTAGAGGTGTCAAAATGTTCTCTCCAAACAAAATTTGGTAAAATCTGACACTGGTAACAAATGAACAAATATAGAAACAAATTTTAATAGCATTGATTTTTAAAGTAGCAGAATTGTAATTCCTCAAATTGTCATGTTGAATTCCTCCTCACAACTACATTGAATTGACAGCACAGAGAAATTGATAGTAAAGAACTCTGTTGTGATATTTAAACCAAAACAAAAGCCTCCTCACTTGGTGACTGCTACAATACACAGCTTCAGTGTGAAAGCCCTTTGTTTTCACAATGGAGGGTGGTTCACCAGGAAATGTCTGGCCCATGGAACAGGTTCAAAAACATGTCTTCTTCTAGAAGAATTAATCAGTTAGAAGTTAGAATGGCACATAGGAGTTAAAAATCCAATAAAGATGGCACAAGGATAATAGAGGATTTGATTTGTTGGAGGAACAAACGCAGAGTGTTAATTGCCTTATCTTTGTATGGTGGTCTATGAGTGATGTTTTAAAATATTTCCAGACAGCTTGGTATTTCTTTTGCTTGAAAGGCTAATTGAAAATTTGAGCACAGGAGGGGGAATCAATGAACAGATCATGGAAACAAAGAAAAATATCCAAAGTGTAGTGGAGCAGCAACAAGAAGACTGCCATGAGAAGGGAGAGAAGAAATTCAGAATAAGCAGCTATAATTGTAAACCAGGATCTTTTACCATGTGTCCCCCTGCTGCTCTGCCAAAAGGAATACAGGCCTTCATAGGTACTACCCACTGAAACCTGACCCAAATCTGATGGCAAAGAGGTTGGAATACTGCAAATTCAATGTGTTATTTAGGCCTTTTTTTAACCTAAGTCGTTATATTCTATGAAGGAAAAATCAGAATACATAGTGTCTCAAGTATAGATATACTGATGAGAGACTCTGGGCAGAAAATCTAAAATCTGGACTCTCCAACTTGCAAAGTCAAATTACTTATACTATATGCACTGATTGGTAGCAACTGTATATTCTAAGTAAAACAGATAAAGAGAACTTTAAAAATATAGACATTAATATTAGCCACTGAGCTAAACTTTTAATCATTGAATAGCTACAATGCCCTTAAGATTTTATGTGAACAAAATTTTTTTCCCATTCAGCTGTGTCTCATTACTTTCTTTAGAGATAAGAGATGCTGTACAATATTTATATAAAAGCTATTGTTATTCTCGCCTATGTCAATGGTTTGTTTTTCTCAACAAGGAATTGTGAATTCCTTGTTGAGAAATGCTGAATTTTGTGGTTACATAAATAAGACAGTTAAAAGGACTTCTAAGCAATATGTCAGAAGCTGTTAGTATGTTTGTTTATTTTAGTAATTCTAAAATCTAAACATTTATATATTATATGAAGACATAGTACAGAGGAGATGACAATATTTATGTGGCACATTTGGAAATGCACCAATGCAGACACAAAAAAATCAGTAGAGCAGCATCCAATCTACCAAACAACAGACAACAAACGAACAAACTACAGTTGTCCCTCAGCAACTGAGGAGCAATGGTTCCAGGACCTCCCTTGAATACAAAACTGTGCAAATACTCAAGCCTCTGTTATAAAGTGATATAGTATTTGCATGTAACCAATGCACATCCTCCCATATACATTAGATCATCTCTGGATTACTTATATTTCATACAATGTAAATGTTGTGTAAATAGTTGTTATACTATCTTGTTTAGGGAATAATGGCAAGAAAAAAGTCTGTACATGTTCATTAGAGATGCAATTTTTTTCCAAATATTTTCCATCATAGTTGGTTGGAATCCAAGGATGTGGAACCCATGAATATAGAGGGCCAACTGTATACACATTCCTATAAGTATATATTCCAACTTACATATCTATTTTCTAACATGTATGTATATACATTATATACATAATGTATGTAGGTATATATATTTTATATATATATTTCCAGACAGCTTGGCCTTTCTCTTGCTTGAAAGGCTAATTGAATACAATATATATAACTCCTCTAAGATTTAAAATACATTTTGGAGCAAGAAACTATTCATTCATTACTTCTGTCCTTCTTCCACAGTTTCTAAACAATTACAAAAAAATATATTTCACAGATAGAATAAGACTATAATATAATACATATCTTTGTGTGTGTATATATATATATACACACACACACACACACATATATATCCAATATATGTATTCATTTTTTCCCAATCTGGGCCTGTGGAAATTTGAAGACTTTAGAAATAATTTAGAGCCTGGAAGATCATTTTTATGTAATGTCACCATGATGCCAATAACATGCTCACTATGATCACTATGATGAAGAAAGGAATCCAAATGCCTATCATTACATCCTCAGAACTTCCTTGAGTTTAAACTGAAATCAGCTATGCCCTAAAGATATTTTGAATGACTTACTTTCTGGTTTCCTTTATCTTGTTCACAAGATACTGCTACAATTCTTGTGAATGAATACTAAATAAGGAGCCAGTCAGTATAACTTTTAGGATCTACTAGAAAAACAAATATGCTTTGGTTTCCCCAGTAGCCAAATGAAGATGTTAAAAACTGTTGTAAAACATTAGGAGTGTTGCAAAACAAATCATTTCATAGATACTATACACTGAAATGAAATTATTACACCATTTAGGAATAAAATAAACCACTGGGTGCAGTGGCTTGCTCCTGTAATCCCCACTACTCAGAAGGCTAAGGCAGGAAGATTACTTGAGCCCAGGAGTTTGTGACTAGCCTGGACAATGTAGCTGGATCCCATCTCTAAAAATAATAATAAAATTGTATTTGAAAACCATGTAAAGTCATTCTCCTTTATTACCATATAGTTGTTTTTTTAATTAGGAAGTGAAACACTTGCACTTTGGTTTGTTTTAGGTCCTTACCCCTAAAATAAGAAGATCACTAAATAAATAACATCAGATTCTGCAGCTTAAGACCACATATTTAATTTTTCACTCAAATTTAAGAATTTTAATAACATAAAACCCAAAAAGAAAATCTAGCAAGAATAAATGCATGCCCCATTTTTTAAGAAAAAAAAAACAGGTTTAGATAAAAACTTACAAGAGTAATCAGAAAAAATCAGAATGAATCTTACAGAAATATTTTGTAATATAAAGTAAGATACTGTAATACAAGACCACATAACATAAAGAAACAAGAGTAATGTAAGGTCACACTTGTAAAAGTTTTAAATTGAATTAGCGTCTCTTTTATACTCAAATTTAAGAAGAACTGATTTCTATGAAATAGGAAATTCCAGTGCCATTAATTATTGTATGACCTTATAAAAATTGCTTAATTTATTTGCGGAATAGTATAATTTTCAAAAATGGCAACCACAACATTTCTGCTTTTACATACTCTTCCAGAACCTTGCCGTTACCTCATGAAGAGTTAATGTTTATCCCACCCACCTCCCTGATATTGGGTGTACTTTTGTGGCTGTTTCAATGAATGTAATGTGATAGAAATTATCTATGTGACTTGTAAAGCTAGGTAGCTCATAATACATAGAACAATTTCTTCCTGGCTTGCTCTATCTAGAAACACTCACTCTTGGAACCTAACCACTATGTTGTGAAGCAGCCCTGGCCACATGCAGAGACTACTTATAGGTTTTCTAGCTAAGGTCTAAGCCAACAGTCAGCATCCACTGCCAGGCATGGGCAAGAACAAGCCTCCAGATAATTCCAGGCTTATTCCTTCAAATTGCCTCCCAAGTGATGCCAGTAGAACAGAAATGGGCACCCAAGTTGAACCCTACGTAAATTGCAGATTTGTAAACAAAATAATGGGCTTCAGGTTTGGGTGTGATTTGTTATGTAGCAGTAGATAGGCAGAGCACTCCTTCAGCCTCAGTTTCCTCTTTTGAAATGAGAATTATAATAAGACTGTATTAGTCCATTTTCATACTGCTATGAAGAAATACTCAGGACTGGGTAATTTATAAAGAAAAAGAGGTTTAAGTGACTCAGTTCAGCAGGGTTAGGGAGGCCTCAGGAAACTTACAATCATGGCAGAAGGGAAAGCAAACATGTCCTTCTTCAAATAGCAGCAGCAAGGAGAAGTGCCAAGCAAAAGGGGGAAAAGTCCCTTATAAAACCATCAGATCTCATGAGAACCCACTCACTATCATGAGAACAGCAGCATGGGTGGAATCCTCATGATTCATGGGCTCCCTCCCACAACACGTGGGCATTATGGGAACTACAAGATGAAATTTGGGTGGGGACATAGCCAAACCCTATCATTCTGCCCCAGGGCCCTTCCAAATCTCATGTCCTCACATTTCAAAACACAGTTATGCCTTCTGAACAGTCCCCCAAAATCTTAACTTATTCCAGCATTAACCCAAAAGTCCAAGTCCAAAGTCTCATCTGAGACAAGCCAAGTCCCTTCTGCCCATGAACATGTAAAATCAAAAGCAAGTTAGTTATGTCCTAGACACAATGGGGCTACAGGCATTACACAAATACACTTATTCCAAATGAGAGAGATTGGCCAAAACAAAGGGGCTATAGGCTCCATGCAAGTCTGAAAAGCAATAGGGCAGTCATTGAACTTTAAATTTCCAAAATGATCTCCTTTGACTCGATGTCTCACATCCAGGTCACACTGATGTAAGAGGTGAGCTCCCATGGCCTTGGGCAGCTCCACCCTTGTGTCTTTGCAGGGCACAGTCCCCCCCAACCCCCACCCCCAGCTGCTTTCATGGGCTGGCATTTAGTGTCTGCAGCTTTTCCAGGTGCATGGTGCAAGGTCTCAGTGGATCAAGCATTCTGGTTTCTGGAGGATAGTAACCCTCTTCTCACTGCTCCACTAGGCAGTGCCCCAGTGGGGACTCTGTGTAGGAGCTCCAACCCCACATTTTCCTTCCACACTGCTCTAGCAGAGGCGCTCCATGAGGGCCCCACCCCTGCAGCAGATTTCTTCCTGGACATCCAGGCATTTCCATACCTCCTCTGAAATCTAACTGGAGGTTCACAAACCTCAATTCTTGACTTTTGTGCACCTGCAGGCTCAACATTACATGGAAGCTGCCAAGGCTTAGGGCTTGCACCTCTGAAGCAATGGCCTGAGCTGTACCTTGGCCCACTTTAGCCATGGCTAGAGCAACTGGGACACAGATCACAAGTACTTATGCTGCACACAGCAGGGGGGGCCCTGAGCCAAGCCCATGAAACCATTTTTTCCTCCTAGGAAAATGATTGATGTCTCCTGTCTCCTTAAAATGTATAAAACCAAGCTGTGACCCGACCACCTTGGGCACATGTCCTCAGGACTTCCTGAGGCTGTGTCATGGGTGCATCCTCAACGCTGGAAAAATAAACATTCTAAATTAACTGAGACCTGTCTCAGATTTTCTGCATTCACATTCTGTTTCAAAAACAAAAACAAGAACAAAAACAAAAACAAAAGCAATCTTAGAGGTTGGTATTTGATAGGTCTGTGATGGGAGGGGCTGCTGTGAAGGTCTCTGACATGCTCTGGAGACATTTTCCCCATCGTCTTAGTGAATAACATTTGGCTCCTGGTTACTATGCAAATTTCTGCAGCTGGCTTGAATTTCTCCCCAGAAAATGGGTTTCTTTTCTATCACATCATCAGGCTGCAAAATTTTCAAACTTCTGTTCTCTGCTTTCTCTTGAACACTTCACCGCTAACACATTTCGTCCCCCAGATACCCTATATCGTCTCTCCCAAGTTAAAAGTTCCACAGATCTCTAGTGCAGGGGCAAAATGCTGCCAGTCCCTTTGCATAGCAAGAGTGACCTTTACTCCAGTTCCCAACAAGTTCCTCATCTCCATCTGAGACCACTTCAGCCAGGACCTTATTTTCCATATCATGATCAGAATTTTGGTCAAAGCCATTTAACAAGTCTGGAGGCAGTTCCTAACTTTCCCTCATTTTCCTGTCTTCTGAGCCTTCCAAGTCTCTAGGAAGTTCCAAACTTTCCCACGTTTTCCTGTCTTCTTCTTAGCCCTCCAAACTGTTCCAACCTCTGCCTGTTATCCAGTTCCAAAATTGCTTCCATATTTTTGGGTTTCTTTATAGCAGCATCTCTGCAGCATCAATTTATCATATTACTCCATTTTTCACACTGCTAATAAATTAACTGAACCTGGGTAATTTATACAGGAAAAGAGGTTTAATTGACTCACAGTTCTGCAGGGCTGGGGAGGCTTCAGGAAACTTACAGTCATGGTGGAAGGCGAAGCAAACATGCCTTTCTTCACATAGTGACAGCAAGGAGAAGTGCCAAGCAAAAGTGGGAAAAGCCCTTTATAAAACCATTAGATCTTGTGAGAACTCACTCACTATCCCAAGAACAGCAGCATGGGGTAACCACACCCACTATTCAATTACCTCCAACCACAACCCTCCTACAACATGTGGGGATTATGGAAACTACAATTCAAGATGAAATTTAGGTGGGGACACAGCCAAAACACATCAAATACCAACCTCTAAGATTACTTTTGTTTTGTTTTTGTTCTTGTTTTTGTTTTTGAAACAGAATGTGAATGCGGAAAATCTGAGACAGGTCACAGTTAATTTAGAATGTTTATTTTTCCAGCATTGAGGATGCACCCATGACACAGCCTCAGGAAGTCCTGAGGACATGTGCCCAAGGTGGTCGGGTCACAGCTTGGTTTTATACATTTTAAGGAGACAAGAGACATCAATCAATATATGTAAGCCGTATATTGGTTTGGTCTGGAAAGGTAGGACAACTTGAAGCAAAAGCAGGAAGACTGGAAGCAGGGAGGGAGCTTCCAGGTCACAGATAGGTGATACACAAATGGTTACACTCTTTTGAGTTTCTGATTAGTCTTTCCAAAGGAGGCAATCAGATATGCATCTATCTCAGTGAGCAGAGGGTGACTTTGAATAAAATGGAAGGCAGGTTTGCCCTAAGCAGTTTCCAGCTTGAGTTTTCCTTAGCGATTTTGGGGGTCCAAGGTATTTTCCTCTCACAAGGGTCTCACTCTGTTGCCCAGGCTAGAATGCAGAGAATGCAGTGGTGCAATCATGCTCACTGCAGCCTTGACCTCCCAGGCCCAAACAATCCTCCCACTTCAGCCTCCTGAGTAGCTGGAACTACAGGTGTGCACCACCATGCATGGCTAATTGTTTTTATTTCTTATAGAGATAGGGTCTCACTATGTTACCTAGGCTGGTCTTGAATTCCTGGGCTCAAGCAATCAATCTTCCCATCTTGGCCCCCAAAGAGCTGGGATTACAGGCATGAGCCACCACACCTGGCCTCTAGGGCTGTATTGAGAACTAACTAAGATTATGTATGTGAGCATTTAACACAGTACTTCACATATAGAAGACATAGTAAACGTTAATTATTAAAGATGTAATCAATCAATCATAAGAAAAAAGAAGGAGCTGGATGAGGAGATAAATAAAAAATGCTTTGACATGCAAAATGTGGTCAAGTACCATAAAGGAAAAGTGTATGAAGTTGAATTTTTGTTGCATGGGAAAGGTACAAGAATATTTCCCATGATTCAAAGGAAAGTGAAGAAAATCAACATGATTACAGAAAAGATGAGGGAAAGGATATAATGATGACATGGCCAACTGCTGTTCCCAAAGAATCCAAAGCAGCTGCAACAAAAGCAAATATTTCATATTCTTATATATTTCCATGTGTGTGCTGTGTGCATGTATGTGTTTCTAATTTCAAAACACACACATACATGCACATAGCACACGCAAAAAAGAATAAAAATATGAAAAAGAAAATGTCTATAAACAGAAAAAAGCTTAATCTATGAATTCACTAATTCCAAGACAAAAGAAAAATTCAACTATCTCCAGCTATCTTTTTGTTTTGGGTTTTTTTTTTTTTTTTGAGACATCATCTTGCTCTGTCACCCAGGCTGGAGTGCAGTGGCGCAATCTTGGCTCACTGCAACCTCCGCCTCCCAGTTCAAGTGATTCTCCTGCCTCAGCCTCCTGAGTAGCTGGCATTACAGGTGGCTGCACCATGCTCAACTTATTTATTTATTCGTTTATTTTGTATTTTTAGTAGAGACAGGGTTTTGCCATGTTGCTTAGACTGGCTTCGAACTCCCGAGCTCAGGCAATCCGCCTGTCTCAGCCTCCCAAAGTGCTGGGGTTACAGGCGTGAGCCACTGCACCCGGCCAAATTCAACTTTTTAATTTATTTTTATTTTATTTATTTATTTATTTTTTGAGATGGAGTCTTGCTCTGTCGCCCAGGCTGGAGTGCAGTGGCACGATCTCAGCTCACTGCAAGCTCCGCTCCCAGGTTCATGCCATTCTCCTGCCTCAGCCTCCCGAGTAGCTGGGACTACAGGTGCCTGCCACCATGACCAGTTAATTTTTTGTATTTTTAGAAGAGACAGGGTTTCACATGTTAGCCAGGATGGTCTCGATCTCCTGACCTTGTGATCCACCTGCCTCGGCCTCCCAGAGTGCTGGGATTACAAGCGTGAGCCACCGTGCCTGGCCAATTATTATATTTTTTAAAAGCTGCCTTGAAATTATTAACTTAGAGGTGCTCCTATGTATTTCTAAGAGCTTTATTGAGATATAATTCCATAAAACAAACTGCACATATTCAAAGTATACAATTTAAATTTTGACATATGTCTAACATGTGAAAACACCACCACAATAATAATCACATATATTATTCCCAAATATGTCCTTATCCACTTTGTAATCTCACCCTCCCCATTCCACACTGACCCCAGGTAACCACTTATCTAGTTTTTGTTACTATTCATCAGTTTCTGTTTCCAGAAATGTATATTACTGGACATACAGCATGTACTTTTTGTCTGAGTTATTTAACTCACCATTTTGAGATTTGGCAATTTGTGTCTTTTAAGCAATTTGCCCATTTCATGAAGTTGTAGAATTTATAGGCAGAAAGTCTTCATAATGTTTGTCTACTATCCTTTTAATATCCTTAAAATTTGGAGTGATATATTCTCACTCCTTTTTTTGATTCAATATTGAAATGATGTCTGATCTTACTCTTGATGTTGGTAATTTGAGTGTTCCTTTTCTTCTTTGTTTAATTAGAGGTTTACTAATTTTATTGATCCTCCCAAAAATTCAACCTTTTTGTTTTATTGATTTTCTCTATTGTTTGTTTTCTGTCTTATTTCTACTCTAATCTTTATTCTTGTTTCTATTTTGAACTTAATTTTCTCTCTTTTTTCTAGTTTCTTAAGATGAAAATGGAAGTCTTTGATTTGGGAAATTTCTTTTTTTCTAATACAGGTGTTAATTGCTATAAATTTCCTAAGTATAGTGTTAGTGTTATCCCATGAATTTTGATGTTTGACACTTAAATTCAAAGTACTTTCTGATTTCCTTTTTAATTTCTTCTTTGACACAGGAGTTATTTAGAAATGAGTTATTTAGTTTTCAAATATGTTGAGATTTTTCAAAAATATTTCTTTTATTGATCTCTAATTCCTTTGTGGTCAGAGCACATACTTTATATAACATTAATTCTTTTAAATTTATTGAGATGTGTTTTATGATCCAGAATATGGTCTATATTGGTAACTGCTTTCTGTGTACTTGAAAATAATATGTACTCTGCTGTTGGTGGTGGAGTGTTCCATAAATGTCAATTATGTCGAGGTAGTTGATCATATAATTTAAATAATCTATATCCTTAATGATTTCCTGTCTAGTTGTTCTATTGAGAAAGATATTGAAAATTCTGACTATAATTGTGTAATTGTGTGTTTCTCCTATCAATTCCACTGGTTTTTGCTTCATGTATTTTGAAGCTCCGATATTAGTTGCATAAATGCTTCGGATTATTACATCTTCTTGATTAATTGATGCCTTAATTATTATGTAATACCTTTCTTTATCCCTGGCAATATTCATTGCTCTGAAATCCGCTACATCTGATATTAATATATCCACAGCAGCTTTCTTTTGACTTGTGTTGTCATAGTATATCTTTTCCAATTCTTTTCCTTTAAACTAATTGTGTCCTTATATTTGAATTGCATTTCTTGTAAGCAGCATATTATTTGGCCTTTTCATTTTATTCAGTCTGACAATTTCTGCCTTTTAATTTCATTACTTATACAAGTTACAATACAATAAGAGATTTAAGTAGTACACCTTTTACAGTTGTACCTCAATATCAGCAGAAGATTGGTTCCAGGCCTCCTCATTCATCACTTGCAAATGCCCCATTCACGCCTTGCAAATACCAAAATCCTTAGATGTTCAAGTCTCTTTCATAAAATAACATGGTGTTTGCATATAACCTTTATATGTCTTCCTGTATACCTTAAATTATCCCTAGACTACTTATAATACCCAATTAAATGTAAATGCTATGTAAATAATTGTACTGTATTTTTATTTGTATTTAATTTTGTGTTGTTATTTTTATCGATTTTTTAAAGTATTTTTAATCCATTATTGGTTCAATCCACAGATGCACAACCCCTAGATACAAAGGGCCAGCCATATTTATCCCTGCAGTTACTATTTCTAGCTCTCTCTCTTCATCTGTTTTTGTTCATCCATATTTTGACCTGGCATCATTTTCCTTCAGCCTGAAGGATTTCCTTTAACATTTCTTATAATGTAAGTCTATTGGTGATGAATTCAACTTTTGAAATTTTTTTTGTATAACTTTCATTTTTGAATAGGTATAGAATTCTAGAATTCATTTTTACTGGGTATAGAATTCTAGGATTACAGTTTTTGCTTCGTTTTCAATACTTTAAAGAAGTTACTCCACTGGCATCTCATTTGCATGGTAACAATAAGACATATGCTATCTTTCTTATTTTCTCTGTGCATGTCTTTTTTTACTGACTGCTTTTAAGATTATCTCATTATCACTACTTTTGAACTATTTGGCTATGATATGCCTTGGTTGTTGCAATGGTTTGAAGGTGTCACCAAAACTCATGTGTTGGAAACTTAATTGGATTCCCAATGCCAGAGTGTTGGGAAGTGGGGCCAAATAAGGGGTAATTGGGTCATGAGGGCTCCACCCTCATGAAGGGTGTTATCATTGGAGTGGGGTAGCTGTAGAGGAGGTGACTTTGTTATAATAGCAAAACCTCCTTCATATGGGCTCTCTTGACCTTCCACCTTTTCCCCTTCTGGCATGGAATTACACTCAGCAGATGCCACAGCCATGCTCTTGGACTTCTCAGCCTCCAGAACTGTAAACCAAATAAACTTATTTTCTTTGTAAATTACACAATCTGTGACATTCTATTACAGCAGCACAAAACAGACTAACTTGTTTGTCTCATGTTTCTTGTCCTTGAAATTTTTGAGATTCTTGGATCTTGGGGTTATAGTTTTCATTACAAAAGAGAATTTTTTTAGCCATTATTTCTTCAAATTTTCTTCTTTCCTGCTCTTCTCTCCAGTTTCATATATATTAGATTCCTGAAGCTATTTCACTATTCTCTGATACTCTGTTCATTGTTTAAATTCTCTTTTTATTTCTCCTTTTATAACCCTTTTACTGAGGTAATTTACATACCATAAAATTCACTCTTTAAAATATACAATTAAATAGCTTTTAGTACATTCACAAATTATGTAAACAAACATCACCATTATTTCTAATTCCAGAACATTTTCATCACACCAATAAGAAAACTCATACCCATTAGCAGTCACTCCCAGACCCCCACAGCCACTGGCAATCATTAGTCTACTTTCTATCTCTATTGATTTGCCTATTCTGGATATTTTATAAAAATGGAACTGTATAATATGTGGCCTTTGTGCCTGATTTCCTTCACTTAGCATAATGTTTTCAAGGTATACTCTTGTAGCATGTATCAGTACTTCATTTCTTTTTATTGTTGAGTAATCCAATGTATGAATATGTAATTTTTGTTTATCCTTTCATCAGTTGATAGACATTTGGATTGTTTCTACTTTTGACTATTATAAATAATGCTGCCATGAACATTTGTGTACAAGCTTTTGTGTGCACATATATTTTCATTTCTCTTGGGTAGAAATCTAACAGTAGAATTTCTGGGTCATATGGTAACTCCGTGTTTTTTTAACCTTTTGAGGAAGTGCCAAGCTATTTTCCAAAGCAGCTGGACTATTTGACATTTCCACCAGCAGGGTAGGATGGTTCCAATTTCTCCACATCCTTGCTAACACTTGTTATTATCTGTCTTTTTCTTATTATAGCCAACCTATTTGGTGTGAAGTAATATCTAATTGTGGCTATGATTTATGCGATCTTAGTTGTTAATGATCTTTAGCATGTTTCTATGTGCTTATTTCCTGTTTGCATATCTTCTTGGAAGAAAAGTCTATTCCAATCCTTTGTCCAGTTTTTAAAAATTTGGTTTTCTTTTTAATAAGTAATAGTTCTTTATAAATTTTGGACGCCAGTCTCTATCAGATATATGACCTGCAAACCTGTTCTGTGGTTTCTATTTTCACTTTCTTGGTAGTATCCTTTGGAGTATGAAAGTTTTTACTTTTAATGAGATTATTTAGAGTCAATGAACATATTAATATGCATCCAATCTCATTCTAGATTAAAGATAAAGAGAAATAAGATTTTTGTAACTTAGAAGATTGGCAAAGACGAAAATAAGAAAAATTAAATTTAGCATTAGCAAAGATTTGAGCACTCTCATAAACTCCTGGTGGGGTTTTAAATTGAACAAGTTTTCCAGAGACTATTTGGCAATGTATCTCAAAATCCCTAAAAACCAAAACCAAACCAAAACAAAAAATCTCTGTAGCCTTTGACCCAAGAATTCCACTTTTAGAAATGTATCCCAAAGAAAAAGTTGAACAACTTTGCAAAAATTGATTTTATTACTGGAATGTTTGTATAACAAGATATTAGGTGAGTAAAGTCTAACAATAGGAGATCGGTTAAATATATTCTGGTAAGCCATATAATAAGATACTATGTAATTATTATAAATGATCATTAAATTTTTTAAATTTTTTTAAAGACAAAGTCTTACTTTGTTTCCCAGGCTAGTCTCAATTCCTGGCCTCAAGCAACTCTCTCATTTTGCCTCTCAATAAATGATAATTTTCATCAAGTTTCACCACCTATCATGTCCACAGGGTCCAGATGTAACATAAATGAATGAAAAGACTCTCTAGAAAATTGGACAGCATATGCCCCTTTTGGAGAGGGCAGTTTCAATTAATTGATGCCAAGCAAGAAAGTATATGTGTGGTGGTTGTGAGGTGGGGAGTGGGAGGTGTCCTCTGTTGTTAGATTATCCAGTATTTTAAAACACGCAGGACATTGAATTGTACGTAACATTTTCTGAATTTCAAAAGCTGTCTATTGCTTAAACATTGTTTTTAAATGTTCAATGACCAAATAAAACACATCGTTTTTGGACTAGATTCAGTTCAAAGGCTTGGAACTCTAATGTAAATACACATTTATTGACATAGAAAGATATCCATAACATATTGTTAAAATTTTAAACACCCTGCTACAAACAGTTTATATAATATCTCAATTTTGTTAAAATAAAAGCATATTTACATGTATGTATAAACTCTAAACAGTGTCTAAACGGATATAAATCAAAATGTTAATAGTGGGTAATTTTGCTTTTCTGTTGTATATAGTTCTCTATTTTTGTATTTTTATATTGACCATTGATATTTTATATTCAGAAAATAAATGATACAGCTCTTTGTATCTGTAGTTATAAAGGTAAGAGTTAATAGTCTGGTTTAAAATGTTGAGAATAAATTTAAAATCAAAATCACTAAGTATATAATCTTGCACATGAAATCAGACAGACCCGAGTTCAAAACCAGTTATTCCATTTATACCTCAATGGCCTTGGGCTTTCTCACCTGTAAAATGCCAGTGATAATACCTGTCATCACCACCTCAGATCCCACTGGTGATGTAAATATGAATAAATAAAAATAGAATTAATATCTAAAACACTACGTTCCTAGCATCACCAAATCTAAGTAGATAGAAGAGAGAAGGGGGCTTTTTCTACCACAGTTCAAGTCTAGAAAGGAGGCAGATGCTCCTCATAGAATGTAACAATGTCATGGAGGCATAATACACACACAAAAACATTGTTTGTTTTTGCTATTCTATCTGGAGACAGCAACATTACAGGAGGCTAGACTTTTCCCTTGCCACTGCTCCACTCCCAGAATCCAAAGCTCCTCCTTGCTCCACATCTCACTCCTCATCTAGCAAGGACACCCAGTGGAATGAAGCAGAGTATGGCTGACGACCCACTGCCAGCAGTAGCATCAGATGAGGCAGAATCCATGTTATGTTTTCGAGAAGTGTTGGGTAGGTCCTAAGTGTGAGTAGAGCTCTAGGACAAATAAAATAAACTAGGGAAGCTACTTCCAAGGATTGGATTTGACTCTGGAGTAAATAAATGTATAAATATCGTTTGAGCATTTGCCATCCTTTGTCTTCTCTTCCCGCCTAACTGTATATCCAGTAAAGACATGGATTTACCAAATGGAATTCAAGTAGATGAAGAGGTACACTAGTAAAATCAACCAATTAGCTGATGTGAGGTGGGTTTTGTTTCTGTCTTTAGAACCTCTTTTTCACCGCAAAGGGCTTAACAACTGCATTCCACTATTCCTCCCACCAGCAAGTTAAATATAATAGAGGGTAAAGAAATTTTTTCAGGTCATTATAGTATCATTGGAAACTTGCCTTCAAATGACTTCAGGTACCTCCTCCTCGAGTGCCCAGTTTTAAACCCAGGGAATAATTTCATCATATCTGGTCCATGGAAATAGCAAACTCTTTAAGATATTTTTGATGTAGTAACTCATTTTCATTAGCTTTGCTTTTTCAATTTGCAATAAAAGAAAACAATAAGTGTTTTTATCATATCTTTACTCTTTCAGTAATGTGCAACATGAACGTAATAGTGTTAAGAAGTCAGAAATAACTTAACACAGAAGCTATAGGAGATGTTTATATTTGCAAAATTTCAACAATTATCTTCTCTAGGTTTCCCCAAATTAGCATATTTGTTAATCAAATTAATTAAGAAGCTTTTCAAAATAAAAGCAATGTTTTAAATAAATATATTCTTTCATAACCATAGAACATCTAGTTCTGTTGGAGGTAACAAACATTACACTCAAGTACTTTATGAAGACATTAGGGTAAAAATTATCTAGATGCAATTATAAATGTACCCTAATTTGTCATTTCTTTTTGCACATATGCTTTTCTGCGTGTGTTAGGGTTATATCATAGATGTTTGGTAAATGGTTAGTTCTTCAATTATCACAAAGATATTATCTGACCCACAGAATTTATATCAGCTCAATGTGATGACATGATATTCTTTGAACAATATCTTTAAATTTAAATTTAGTACCCTAAATTACAAACAAATAAAGCCAAGACCTCTAAGCTGCCATATCTGTTACAGAAAATGAGTGCTAGACTCTCAGTTTGGAAGAATGAGACCTTCCTACAAATCTTGAAATTATACAACAATATTATTGTCACATCAAAATCCTAATTGCAACAGAGCTTTCAGTGTGTTTCAGAGTACCACACAGGTAGGTATAAATTCACCTATGATCAGCTTTTCTAGTGAAATAATATGCTTAGTAAATGACTACAGAAAACTTCCTAAAGTTTGATTTTATTTAATAAATATTTTTTAAAGTTTTCTAACTGAAGAAATGACTTTGCTAATCTTTCTAGAAATTCTGATCATCTGTTTAATCTTTCATTCACTTTTATTTCTACTCTGATTCTTAGGAATTTTTCTAATCTATATTTAATCTACCAAAACATCTATGCTTTGATAAATTTGGCTTCCTTCAATAATAAACTATGCTATGATCACTAAATTAAATGTCAAAGGCAGAGAAGTAAAATTAAACACAGCGGCAGGTTACAGTAAGTGCTCTTCAGAATTTCAGATGAACACAATTGTCCCAAAATGATCAAGGAAAAACTCACTAAATGAATAATGCAACACGGAATACATTGTAACAGAATTTCTCTCTCTCTCTCTCTCTGCCACACACACCCACACACACACACACCCTCTTTCACAGGCATCCACACAGGGGTGTTGACACTTGTCTCAGAATTTAAAATACTGATACTAAAGGCTTTAATTTAGATAAATTAACTACACTAAACTACTGACATTGTGAAAATATCTATATCCAATACCCCATAGAGGGCATGATTTTGTGAACTTCTAAAACATTTAAAGAAAGAAAACAAGAATGAGAAACCAGAGTCCTTGATAAGATGGGTGAACGTGTCAATAATGCCCAGTCACAGCTTCCCATTCTCCTCACTGCTTTCCTTCTCCTCTATGGCTTCCAGGCTGCGCTTGCTCTTGGCCTCAGCACTGCTGCTGGGGGCTTTACTCAGTCCACAGGACAAGCATGCCAGCTGGATCTGCTTCATGTTTTCTAAAGCTTCATTCTTGGCATTCTTCAACAGATCTCCTTGGCCCTACAAACAGAAAAAAATAGGCATGAAAGAAGACAGTTATGGGCCAGGAATGTGCTGAGTGACATCACTCTGTGTCCTTACTGCCCATTGCTGAATAAGGAAACAGACCCAGACCTACAAGCTCACTTTTCCAGGGTTTAACCCAAGGTTCTTTTCTAACATTATTAAGTGACTTTGCTTGTTAAGCCAAGTACCTCAACCTGAGCCTGACCAACTGGCTATGTGGTTGCTGGCAGTCTGTTGAGATTCTTGTTGTGAGGAACCCTCCTCTTTATGTGCTGAGGACATCAACTCTTCCATCACCATATGGTGTGAGACTCTGCACACTGCTGCAATACCTACCCCACCCAGATCCAGCATTCCTAGTCTCGGGAGAAAACAAGGAAAGAAGCTCTTCCTTAAAGAACTGAAAATAAAATCTCCCCCTCTGTACAAGAGCTTACAAAGCAAAGTGTCTTCTGTAAAGTCACATACCCTCATGCTTGGTGAGCTGGTTTTTTTTAATATATTGGGTCATCCTTGCAATCTGCCTGTTGTTAAATTATTAGTTACCCACATTACTTCTGCCTTTCCCATCATCCTGAAGACGATGTTCCCACCTGGCAGATGGAGAAGAAGAATCTACAGAAGCTCAACATGTTAATCAAAACAAAAAGGAAATGAAGATTACAGGAACACATTAGCTGTCATTTACATCAGTGCCCAACAGAGCTCTTTTCCTGCTATTTTTATTTCTTATTTTACTTCATTGTTACAATGGTAAAGTGCATATGCTGGTACTGGCCCAACGGCTGAAAGACTGAGTGTGGGGGAGCGGGGACAGGTGTCTATGGTGCATAGACAGAGGAGGAAGTAGCTTCTTCCCTCTCCTCTCCATTCTCACGGCAGTGCCTGAAAGTGTGACCTTGAAAGTAAAGGACAATATGAAGGATGTGGGGTTATGACGATTGCTGGAGCATTATTCTACAAAGCAGAGGGTCAGAGAAAGGATAATTCACCTATTTTATGAAAGGCCATTCTATATTTTTAATTTGATAAGTGTTTTTTCCTTAGGATGTACGAAGAAACTTGTATTTTACAAAAGCTTGGAATATTTTATTTCTCAAAACCTAAACGTGCACCTGCCAATTCTATCCTTTGTAAAAAAAAAAAAAAAAAAAAAAAGCTAAATCCTTCTAATAGCAGCTTTTAATTATATGGGATGATTAAATAGTTGGACTTTGCCTGATGTTTGTGTTAAAGCGGACTTCTTCTCAAGTACATCAATTATGGTATGGGATTTTGAAAGAAGAGTTGGAGGTGGATAGTTCTGCCTTCTCATGAGGAGAAATGAAGCTGAGCCTGATAAGGTTAATTGACTGGCCCAAGGTCACAGCTGGTTAATAGCAGAGCTGGGACTAAAGTTCAGGCCTTCAGCCTCCTGGATCAGTGCTCTATTCCCCACACCATGTTCACAATCTAGTCTGAGACTAAAGACTAGAGATTAGAGCCTAAAGACTCTGTCAGTGAGAGATATATTTTCTAAAGAAAAAACATCCACTATACCAGCAGACTTTGGGAAGTCTGTTCTTAAACAGGTTAGACATCATGAATGAGTCTGCTCAACAAACCTGCACATTCTGCACATGTATCCCAGAACATAAAGTTAAAAAACAATAAGTGAAGTCACATCCACTTTGAAAAGTGCAACTCTTCAGCAATAATAACAACAGACCAACATATGAAGCACTTGCTCGGTGTGGTCACTCTTTGTGCTTTATATATGTGCATTCAATCATTCATTACAACATACCTATGAGATAGGTACTTTCATTATTCTCAATTTACTGATTAAAAAAACTGAGGCCCAAAGCACAATCACCCTTCCCAAAGTCACACAGTTGCTAAGTGGTAGAGCTGGAGCTTAAAGTCCAGCAGCTGGCTCCAGGGTCTGTGGTTTTAACCACTACCTGATAGGCATCTTTTAACAGCAAAGCAGGCACTCTCTGCAACGCACCCTAAAGACTCCTATTCATTGTTACCCATGGAAGCAATGCAGATAAAAAGAAAAGTATTGCCCATGTGACACAGCCTGACACAACTTAGAGATAGCATCCGGAATCAGAAGACAGGGCAGAGCAAGAACACACTGGCGAGGACGAGGGTCAGAGCATCTTCCACCAATTTTTATCCGGGCCATTTTCTCTTCTGCAAAAATGATGAAAATATCCTTCAGCCTTCCTCACAGTTCTAAGATTAAAGACAATATGTTGAAGGGCTCTTTATGATTTAAATGATCATAAGTATAGGAATCACAATGCTATAAGGTGATTTGGAAAGTGGTTAACATTATCTGCTACTATATATAATAAGTATCTTGGTACTATCTATATTTTATTAAGAATTTGACTAATATTTAAAATGCATCTACTGGAGTCTGTTTTACAGAGATATGTATAATGTATATGTACTACTATTTTTACAAATGGAAAGATTCCTTTAAAAATAATCTATTAGTAATGAGATTATATCCTCCTTCATTTTCAGAGTATTACTTTTAAGTGTTTCCTTTTCATTTAGTTTTGAAAGTTTCATCAAGCATTTTAAAAGCATAGCAGTAGAAAAACTGGCAACTTTCCTAATTGCAAGAGAACAGTGAAACATGCAAAACCATCATTTTATCCTACTAATGCATAAAGTTCTCACATCCCCTTTTCCCACAACATTGCATGAAACATATTTTAATAATCCAGAATGTTGTCTCATTGGTTCTATGAGGTGGCATCCAAATGCCAGACTGTGCCATTTCTGGTAAATAGAAGTCAGTCTCTGTAGAAAACAATGGCCAATGGGAGAAAACAGTTTGTACCAGGGCATAACTAACACAGCTACATCATCTCCTGATAACCCTGGAGACAACACACACTGGCTGTCCCATACAGGCAGAAAAAAAGTCATTAAACTATTAACTACTAAAAGAAGCAAACATGAAAGGCTGTGTTGTGAAGAGTGTACATTGAAACACCGATATAAACTTTTGTTTTCTCTTTTTTTGTGAAGGAGAAATAGCAGTCATCTTTCTGTTCTGTGGTTCAAGGAATCACAACCTGCATCTCTTCTTTGGATCTTCCTAATCAAGGCACCAGAACCAGAAAAGACACATTCTGGTGAAAATCGTAGAGAGGGCGAATTTGATTGTTAACAACCACCACCCTGGCATTTTCCTTTGGCATGCTGGCTTTTTTCCCATTTTATACGCAGCAACTTTCCCTAATCATCTAGCAATCTCTTTCTCTCTATTCTGTCACAAACACCCCCAAACTTCTCTTAACCAGCCAGCTTATACCAGATCTCCCTCTAAACATCTTTGTCCTGTATATCATTTCCTCCAAAATGTATTAGGTACGGCAGGTATCCCCAGCCCTGGGCATGGACTGATACCGGCCCCTGTGACCTGTGAGGAAACAGGCTGCACAGCAGGAGGTGAGCGGTGGGTGAGTGAGCATTTCGGCCTGAGCTCCACCTCCTGTCACATCAGCGGAGACATCAGATTCTCATAGGAGTGTGAACCCTATTGTGAACTGCACCTGCAAGGGATCTAGGTTGTGTGTTCCTTATGAGAATCTAATGCCTGGTGATCCGAGGTTGATCCAGTTTCATCCCCAAACCATCCCCCGACACGCCCCACGATATTCAGGTCAGCCAAGCCATGTAAAGGTATTTGTCTGTAGTATATATTTAAAAAATAATCTAACAAGTCACTCTTAAGAAAGTGTTTTAATCTTATTCTCCCTAAACAGAGGTCTTAGGGGAAGAAGAGGAACCCCGGGAGAATTCATTTTCTTTGGCGATATAGAAATGGAAACACTTCTTGTATACTAAAATAAGTTTAGGGTTGTTATGACATGAAACGCAGAATTAATGTATGAGTTGATCACTGAACACTCAACTTGAAAAAAAATGCCAAGCTGCTGCCGGCATTTCTATACTAGCAATCTCATGGGGATTTGAAGTATCCTCTGGTACTGCAGATCCTTCAGGAAAAAAAAAATGAGAAGGATGCTTTAACTCAAAAGAAAGTAAGGGTAATAGAGAGCAGCTCAGGTAGATTGATGCTGATGGGACAACAAGACTAACAGAACTCCCAAGAGCAATGTCCACCATTTAGCCTCCACAGTGATCTGGCTTCTGGATGTAAGGCTCCATTGGCAGGTCCAACACATTTAGAAAGTGACATGGACTCATGCAAAGCCACAGAGATCATTATAAAAATTCTGAATTTAAAATGAGTGATGATTAGTGAATATTTAAAAAACAAACATTAAGCATTCCTTATTAAATCTTTCCAGCTGCATTAACTTATAATTAAAATACATTATCTAGAAATCAGGAAATAACTGATGCAATTTAGATTGCAAATTGGGCTGCCATGCACTGCTGTGGTGATGTATCTCCACAATTTTGATTACTACTAATAAATTTACTACTGACAAGAAATATTGTGACAACACTAAACAGCAGCTAACATTTATTGAACACTTAATATACTAAACATAAACCAATTCACACACATCTCATTATATCCTAACCATAAAATAGGGTAGAATTCTACACGTAAATTATCTTTTAGTTATATATCTTATAATCCATCAAAAGCTGTTTAGGATTTCTGTGACTTCCATTTTTACCAAGAAATGCAGTCCTCCTCCCACCACCACTGAAAATGGTTTTGGCTACAAATCTGGCAGAATTATTCACAAAAGACATCCCTGGCTCCTTCACAACCACTTTTCCCATGAACCGCACTGTCCCTTGTGATATTAGTACACAAAAGAGCAGGAGAACATCATAACTAGTGTTCTCATCACGTGTAAAGGAAATGAGTGGGTTGTTTCAGAGCACAACACAAATATTTAAAGCAGCTAATTGGGACTCTGGGAATAGTAAAACCCTCACATATACAAAACTACACACATAAACAAATGCAGCTCTGTCCACAGGTCAACTCGTATGGGTATTTCTCAGCCCACACTCATCAGCAGACTGAGTTTTCTGATATTCTTTTATCCATGAGAGAATCCATACCCACAGTGGAATCACCCTTGGACAGTGCTGCAGTAGAAACCAGTCACGGACATCATAGTGGGATGAGTAGTTCTTTATTTGGTCCACTGGTGGACCACACTGGTGGACCATACTGTGGAGGGCTATGCACAACTGCCATCTTACTAACTCAAAAACCATCCTTTGCGACTCTATCATTTAAGAAGTTTACTCCTTTGCTCTGAAGAGGTAAAAACAACTGCTACAATGTCCTCCATTTGAGAAATTAAAACAACAGATCAAAAATGTTTTGATGTCATGTCAGACTTTTTTTTTTTTTTTTTTTTTTTTGATGTTACACTCTTGGTATGTTACACTGTTTGGAATACTGGGTGAAGTTATTAAAGATGGCCTGGAATTCTTGCTCTTTAGAATGAAAGCCTATCTGTGAAGGAAACATATACAAGATGTTAACAAGAGTTAAAAGGCACAAAGGTGTAGCTATTAGGAAATTGCATATAAAATACCTTAATTTTGCACAAAAATAGAAGTGTCCACTGCACTAAGTCATCAATGTTCAGATTTATTGTTTTGCAACACCTCGGCAACCAAATATTTCAACTGCCTTCTACTTGCTATTTAAAAAGTTAAATTTTTACTCCATGAATACTCAAGAAATATGGATGGATAGTCGTAGAGTAGTTCTGTTTTAACAGTCTTGGCTGAGTGAAGCTTTATCTGTTATTCTTCTGAAACTCTAAACCCAAAACAAGTGAAACTCTGCTTTTCAAATCTTTATTATATAATGCAATAAAAATAATCTGTATAGGAACGTGAAGAGAATTACACTGGACATGCTCACCTGAGACACTGGATTTTGTAACTGTATATAAAGTTCATTTTTTAATTAGTTATGTAAGACATGTATTTTAGGATTGGTCATGAACTCTGATTAATTTGAATACCTCTGAAAACTATGGAAACCGAATATAAATACATCTTTTTAGTTCCTGAGAATCTAATTCTCAAGAAAAAATAATTTATAAAGTATAGAAGACACTTTAAAGAAATGTTAAGAATAATTTAATGCCAAAGAGTCCCCAGAAAATTGTTAAATGTAGCAGATGACATGTTTAATAAGCCATATGAAAGGTTCAAAAATTTTTGAAATCATACCCTGTTAAAATTCAACATAATGAAAATTAAATTTGAAAGTTAAATTTGAAAGATCTTCTTTTCCCACATTTCCTTCTCAAATAACACCTGCATTGTTACAATAGCTTTCTTATCAAGCTTTCTTTGTTACAATAGCTTTATTTATCAAGAAATGTCAACTAACTTGAACGTTGAAGAAATGAAGGACTCCAGTTACTTCAAAATAGTAATGACTGCATTTTAAGCAAAAAACCCTTCTATTAGCCATGTTTTTAAAAATAGTTTTAATATAAGGAGACAATTTTTATGTCCTTGTATATATAGAATTCTACATATAAGTGAAGTCTTTCAACATTATTTAAACACTACTCACTAATAATAATATAATAAAAACCTATTAATAATCCAGTGGCAACAATGCTGACAACAGGTCCTGTTACTGGAGGAAGACATCTGTATCACTCAATAAAACCCACTGCATTGAGATGCACTTGGTGACCAGAGCTTAAAAAAGAAGTATGGGCCAGGCGCAGCCAACATGGTGAAACTCCGTCTCTATTAAAAGTACAAAAATTAGCTGGGTGTGTTGGCGGACGCCTGTAATCCCAGCTACTCAAGAGGCTGAGGCAGGAGAATTGCTTGAACCCGGGAGGCGGAGGTCGCATTGAGCCAAGATCACGCCACTGCACTCCAGCCTGGGTGACAGAGCATGACTCCATCTTGGGAAAAAAAAAAAGTACTAAATTTAATGTTTCAAATTCCCATTTATTGCCCCTGTTATACCTTGTTCAAAGCTAAGTATATGTGAACTGAGATACACCCATCTCTTCCCTGTACTCTGGGAACAATGGTGGTCTCTCTTAGCTATTAATGAGGACTTGCACCTTAGTTTTCATTTCATTCACTTATCCAGCAAACAAATATTTGTTAAACACTTACTGTATACCAGACTTTGGCCTGTGGTTCTCAACCTATCAAAACCAACCCTTTGAAACAAATATTTTGTGAGGTTTCCTTTATTACCCTAAACTTAAATTCATAGATAATATAACCTATTTATTTCTTATTAAAATAAAGTAGATATAATACCCTAGCTATAATATAAAGGAGAAAAAGGGAATGGTCATTTAAAATAAAATGACATGTATTACCATATGTGAATGGTCAGGCAGGCACACCAGAAACCTGAAGTAGGCAGATACCTCTACTTAATATGAATGCAATTAGATATGAAAGAGAAATAAGATCAGATGCCATTCCACACAAAAAATGCATATTTATAGAAAAATGACAATGCAAATGTACAGATAGACACTAGTATGAAAACAAATAATGGCAATAGAATGGATGTATTTGCATAGAATAAAAGTAGGAAAGAAACAACCTCAATTAAGGTAGGCATAACATGCCAAGACAAATACAAACCTTCACTGTGGAAAGAAAAAGCTGATAATCCCATAAATGAGGAAGTAAATAATGTCCATACACCACATCAAAACTACTGAACCTGTTTTTTTTTTTTTTTTTTTTTTTTTTTTTTTTGAGACTGAGTTTTGCTGTTGTTGCCCAGGCTGGAGTGCAGTGGTGCAATCTTGGCTCACAGCAACCTCCACCTCCCAGGTTCAAGCAATTCTCCTGCCTCAGCCTCCCGAGTAGCTGGGATTACAGGCATGGGCCACCACACCCAGCTAATTTTGTACTTTTAGTAGAGAAGGAGTTTCTCCATATTGGTCAGTCTGGTCTCAAACTCCCAACCTCAGGTGATCCACCCGCCTCGTCCTCCCAAAGTGCTGGGATTACAGGCGTGAGCCACCATGCCCAGCAAAACTGCCAAATCTTTAAAAGTACTTCAAAGGCCATTTTTCTTGTGATTGATAATATCCTTGTGGGACCCAGGCGGATGCCTACCATGGATTATCAATAATAAAAAATAAAGCATCAAGTTAAAACCATTATCTCTCTTTCCACTTTGTTCCAATATTACTGTGTAGCAATTATACGATCAAGTGGACAAAATACCCAAGGTGAGTAAATTATTCAATAGTTTGGAAACAATGTCTTTATTTCATTTAGACATACCTCTCAATAACTACCTTTTACACAAGTATTGGCCTTCAAACAACTTCTTGTAAAAAATAATAATAATTAATTAATATCATACACTAAAGTATTCTGATTTGTATTTTAGCAGGTGATACGGTTTGGTTCTGTGTCCCCACCCAAATCTCATGTTGAACTGTAAACCCTAGTGTTGCGGGAGGGGATTTGGTGGGAGGTGAATGGATCATGGGGGCAGATTTCCCCCTTGTTGTTCTTGTGATACTGAGTTCTCAGGAGATCTGGTTGTTTGAAAGTGTGTAGCACTTCCCCTTAGCTCTTGCTCTTTCCTGCCACCACGTGAAGTGTGCTTGCTTCCCCTTTGCCTTATGCCATGACTGTAAGTTCACTGAGGCCTCCCCAGGCACGCCTCCTGTGCAGCGTGGAGGACTGAGTCAATAAAACCTCTTTTCTTTATAAATTACCCAGTCTCAGGTAGTTCTTTATAGCAGTATAACAATGGACTAATATAGAGGGTTTACTCAGGCAGGAATTATTGGAAATCTTGCAGGACACAGGGCAATTTTTCATTATGTTGTACTGTCCTGCCCAGAGCATGACATCAAATATTTCTGTCTGTTTCCAATAAATGGCAAGAGAATCCTCCCAATCACCTCCACAATTTTCCAGAACACACCCTAGGGGGCAGTACTGGTAATTCATTGAGAATCACCAGGCTGGACTCTGGGGAGTACAAAAGTGAGCACAGACATCATCCCTGCCCCTATAGAACCTAAGTTTAGTGTGGGATACAGGTATATATAAAACAACCACAAAAATCAAGTTATATGTAACCTTAAATTATGCTAAGTACTTGAGGGAAAAGAATGTATTGCTGTGAGGACTAGGAGATTAGACAAGCCTTCCCACACAATGTAACAAGAGAGCCATGATTTGCAAGATGAGCAGGCATCTTCATTTATTTCTTGGCATCTTATGATCAGTGAAATGCAGTACAAGGATTTTTTTGATACTTGCCTGGAGGAGAGGCAAGAATCCTCCTCCAGTCTTACAGATACAGATATACATGGTATGGGAGAGTGTTCTGGAAGGTTACCGCCTTTATGGCACAGCACCAAATTGCCTAACACATTCCATTTTTCCTTATGTTTTCTCTATTTAGGATTTATTTTGTTTCCTTGACATTTATACTGAAAGAAACACTGAAAGTGGAAAACAATGAAGTGTCTTTTAGTGACAGTATCGTTGAGTTCTGTTAAATAACAGTTCTTAGTAACTATTTCAAATTTCTGAGCTATTCAAAGGACTGCTTTTATAACTTTACAGGTGAATAAATGGACCCAAGAAAGCTAAAAACAAAAAACAAAAAACAAAAAAACATTGCCCAGGTTCACACAAGAAACAAGTGTGAAGCAAACAACTAATAACGCGGCTTCCCGGGCCAAGACTTGTTTTTCTTAATCACTATATTGTTTATTGTGTGTATGTGTTTTGTTTAATTTAGGTACATTACATGATATGGTGCACATGTCATCAAATAGATCTTAGAAATGCAGAAGAGAAAAATTAGCTTAAGACTTCTTTGGTTTACAAAAGAATTTCTTGATAGAACTTCATGAATGTCCCAGACATAAATACTATCCTTGCACTGATATTTTGATTTCTAGCTTTTGTCTTCAGTGTGGGTACAGGGTTTGGAGGCATTTAGTAATTTTAATCTGAGTCAGATTTTCAGAAAACTGAAATACAAAAGCAATGATAGAGGATTCATGAGTGGGAGAAGTGCTGGAAAAAATGACTAGTTTTCACTTCAAAGGTATCATCATAAGCCCTGACGGATCAGAGCCAAAAAGAACATTATTATGATTTTGAAAGATGCTACTAATGTGAGGCCTCATCAGTCCATTCTCANACATTATTATGATTTTGAAAGATGCTACTAATGTGAGGCCTCATCAGTCCATTCTCAGGGCCCCTGTACCGATTTCTCCTTGCAGCACCCATGAGCCCCCACAAGCCTTCCACATAAGCTGGCTGCCCAAGATGGCAGAACACACAAGCTGAGGAGTGGAACCCCAGGAGTGATGAAGAAATAAATCTGATTCTGGCCGGGCGCGGTGGCTCAAGCCTGTAATCCCAGCACTTTGGGAGGCCGAGACGGGCGGATCACGAGGTCAGGAGATCGAGACCATCCTGGCTAACATGGNCCTCATTTCTTTTTTTTTTTTTTTTTTTTTTGAGACGGAGTCTCGCGCTGTGTCACCCAGGCTGGAGTGCAGTGGCGCGATCTCGGCTCACTGCAAGCTCCGCCTCCCAGGTTCCTGCCTCAGCCTCCGAGTAGCTGGGACTACAGGCGCCCGCCACCTCGCCCGGCTAGTTTTTTGTATTTTTAGTAGAGACGGGGTTTCACCATGTTAGCCAGGATGGTCTCGATCTCCTGACCTCGTGATCCACCCGCCTCGGCCTCCCAAAGTGCTGGGATTACAGGCTTGAGCCACCGCGCCCGGCCTAGGATTCCTCATTTCTCTCGCAGAATAACAATCTAGACTAGAGACTTTGAATCGTCACCATATCACCATTCTTATAAGTGAATTTACAGCATGAGCTCCACTCTTACTGTAGCTGGGCTCAAATCCTGGCTCCAAGACTTACTAGCTTTTTGACCTTGGGCAAGATTACTGGGTGCCTCAGTTTCCTCATCCATAAACTGGATATAATCATTGTACTCACCTCATAGATTTTTTGTGAGATTAAGAGAGATAATACATCTAAATTCTTTAGAACAATGCCTGCCATACGTGGAAAATTCTAATGATGGTTAGCAATTAATATTCTATTATATAAACGGAAATAACAGTGTTGTAGAGAAGTCCACTGTCCTTTGCCTCGTAAAAATGTGAGGAAACAAAAACACCTTGAAACTTAAAAAGACAAGTTGACAAAGTGGAGAGAATAAAATGCGACGGAATAAAAGCCAGGATTGCATTACTCATTAGTCCAATAAATGACAATTTCATTAATGTGGCAACTTTCCTTGGGGAAACCCAAAAGGCATCATCCTCCCCTCTCAAAAGCTTATTTTCTTATTCATAATTTAGAGACTACAACATTGTTCAGTGTCAAACACAAAAGCGTTGCTCCTATTGGAATAAAAAATGTAAAACAGCTGTTTCATTTAAGCCAGCGGAGAAAGTAAAAATGAACTGAAATCATTTGTCACCAAAAGAAATTAATGCCAAACATTATCTTTTGTGACAGACCTGTTTTATTTCTGAAGATACCATAAGATAGGTTCCTACGGGGGTGCTCTGTTTAAGAAGCCATCTGTCTGCTTTGGGCAAATGACTGCAAGCCTAATCCACTTACAGAAAATGTCAACAAAATTGCTTCAACACCAGTGAGCTAAATAATAGAAAACCCCAAGCTAAACTTTAAAAATATGATTCAACTGCAGGAAGTCTTATGAATTTAGGTTTGTGTGATGATACTGGTATTCTAAGAATTTTCTTGCAGTCATTTTGATAAAAGAACCATTCAATAAAATAATAGCAGTCACTGCTTGCTGATTCCCCTGCTCTCTGCTCTTTCCTTCCCATCATTGTGACCATCTCCCTCTATGTCAACAGAACTAACAGGATAGGACAGAAGATTAATGTCAATCTTTAGCAAGGTGATGAAGGTAATTAATTGCATTTCAAATGAGATTTAGTAATAGATTGTCATTAGCACAATAAACAAACACTGTTTAAAAGTTCCAATATCTCAAATTAACTTTCCATGGATAATAAATGACCCTGAGATCTGAATTCATACTACCGCCATGAGTGTCATAAGCCGAATACAGAAGGAGCTTCTATAGAACTCTCTACCTGACCAATTTATGCTATTCCCATTTCAAAAAATATCATTTATAACAGCTTGAAAGACAGAGGATGGCCCAAACCCCACAGCAAAGGCTATCAAGATAGTCACGAATATTAGTAGAATATTTTTTAAATATATTCTGGTATTTGGTTGGTAAGGTTTCGCTCTAAAAAGTTACTGTTAAATTGTTGCTCAAATTATTGGTTACTTGATCCGTCCAAAAAGTAATTCTGCAAACATGCCAGAACAAAAGTGCAAACACAATAACAACAGTATACCATAGAGTGAACTGATCACAAAAACGGCTTCAACTGCTTCATCACCTCCACAGTGCTGGATTTTAGCAAGTAAATGGTTTTTCATGGCATCTGTCCCTTGTTACACAACTCCAGGGGCACAATTCACCCTGCCTTCTACGTGCATGGCATTCCCTATAGCCCAATGACAGTTGTATTACATCTGGTCTAGATATGTCCTTTTACCAAGGACATTTATTCTTTATTCTCTGCAAAATCATAATGCTTTTTAAGAGGCTGAAATCGTCCTCTTTGAGAATGAATCATGGCATGTGTATGGCTGGCCCATCCAGTAGCCTTGTAGCCACCGTTCTATGCTGACATGAGTTCCAGGTTCAGTGTTAGCTGAAGTGGTCAAGTAGTTATTAGCAAGATATTTCTAAAGGGGCAATTTCTTCCACCCTCCACCCAATGAGTCAGGTTTTAATGAATGAGGCTAAGGCAGCTATGAAATAAAACATGCTAGTTCTTAGTTAAATCAAGGATGTGGCCAACTCAGCTTCCTCCATAATGACTGGTTTGTAGATTTGGTCATTAATGAGATATTCACTCTCGGTGCCCCAGATTCAGCAAAGCATTCATTTAAACACCAGATTAATGTTACTGCAAGGAAAGTCAAGACCTATTTTCTCTAATCTGAGACTGGCTACAATTTCAGATCTCAGACTCAAGCCATCTACACCACCAGACTACTAGTTACGCTTTTTCCTCTAACTTTTTATATTATTCAAAGATTTTTCAACCCTACACAAAAATTGAATGAGTAGCATCCATATTTCCCAGTTTTTCAGATTGTGTCGCGTTGGCTTGATCAATTTATCTATCCCTATCTGTCTAACAATGCATACTTCACCCTAAATACCTCAGTGTGCAGATCATGAAAATGAGGACATTCTACATAACTACAATACTCTTATTAACCCCAAAGAAATTAACATTCATTCAGTAATTGCATCTGATATACAGTACATATTAAATTTGCCCAGTTGTCCCAAAACATCTTATTACTTTTTTAAAAAATCCAGAATCCAATCACACATTACTAGCACCTTTGAAAATAGCAACTCAGTTATGTGAAGTTAGAGTAAAAGCTTGAGTGAGGGAGAGTGTACTGGCAAACGGAACAGCAAATTCACAGCAGTAAATACCACTCACTCAAAAGACAAACATTTCCACAGCTTCACTCCTGTCGACTTTATGGAATATGCACCATTAAATCATCACATACACTTGTCAAAACATTTCTTTTAAATGTCAAATACCATCACTCTTACATTCTTATTTTTAAATCAACTTTATAAGTATATATGCCTGGAAAAAATTCACCATACATTCACCAAACTCATTCAACTTTGTGAGTGTCATGATAAGGCCTCCCTAATCCTTCCTATCCAGATTTCTTCCCAGAATATCTTACTGTGAAAGTCAAACTATCAGCATCTAGTGGGAGAGGACATTCATATTCAATTCCTTAATATGTCAGTAGTTGAGATTTCTTAGAACTTTGAATTGTGAACACTCCAAAAAAACACATTTTTAAAGAAACTTTAAATTATCACCATGTAGGGAATCCAGAGGTTTATTTGACAGCACTTATGCAACGCTGTCCACATCCACAGACCTCTGCTAAAGAAAATAGCCCCAGGCTGACCCTGAGTTGGAATGGCCCTGCTCTGCAATGTTGGAATCAACTTCCCCAGCCAAAACTGGTTGGACCAAGGATTCACACATGGGCCAAGTACAGCCTATCAGTAGCTGACCAGTCACCCATGAGATGTCCTGATATCAGGCAGTAATGACAGTAATTGGATAAAGCAATTGGATTAACTCTTTCTGAGATTGAAACTGAAAAATTCTAAGAGTCTTAGTTGTGAACAGAATGAAGCGCTAGAAAATACAGAGAGGAAAGAAAGAGCAGCAGAGCTGAGCCCCTGTAAGGACACAGCACTAAAGTGAAAATCTACAATTCTTGCTCTGAAGGCAAGGAAAGGGGAAATGTAAAAGGAAAAGATAACACAGTCCTCTAAAGCCTGCTTCAAATGTGAAGGATCTTCTAGCCTGAGATTCCATGAGCTGTCCATTCTGTGGCTTCTCTTCTTCCTAGGAGATGTGTTCCCTGCATTGTCACATGCAGTCTCACTTCAAGAAGCCTGAATGAGTCCTGTTTTATTTTAAATGAGAAATGACAGGCCTGCTACAATTTTAACCACACCATTTGATTGCTTGATAACCAAGGCAAAATAGAGTTTAAACCATGTCCCGGCTAAGGCTTTCAAGCTTCTTGTAGAGAAAACCAGCATCAGTCAAAAGGATAGAAAGAATTGGGGTTATGGCTGACGTCTGCAGTGGGAAGAATGATTAATAGTTATGAATTGACTTTGTGACTTTGGAAATGTCCCTAACTCCTGTGGGCAGCAGTTTCCTTTTCTCCAAAACATGGGGATTTAATGAGACGTTCTTTGATTTGACCTCAGATGCTAAAAGTCTATTGTTTATATAATTAGGGATCAGGTTAAAATTGCTATGTTAAAATTCATCACCTAATTGCTTAAAATAATACAGACTGTCTAGTGAAAGATAAAAAAGCAATTAAAGTGCTATGATAGTGGAATAGCAGGGTTCTGTGGGAATCCATGCAGGGATACCTAACTCTGTTGAAGATGGGAGGCAGGAGAAGGGGAGGTATCCGTGAAGGCATCCTGAAGACTCCGTACCTGAGCAAACACAGGTAGCACAGGTAACAGTGCCCCATGCAGTGTGAAAACAACAGGATGGGGGCTCCCAGGGAGCAGGGATACAAGCAGGGTTACACACTTTCGAGGAATAAGGGACAGTCCATGTGATCACGCAGCACGAAAGCATCCCTGGTGCCACTGAGGAAATGGAGAAAGTTCCGTGTGGCTGAAGTAGTGCATGGAAGAGGAAGGCAAAGAGAGACGAAGCTGGAGAGGAAGGAGAGGAGCTGAGAAGGCAGGCCACAAAGAGCTTCAGAAGAGAAGTTAAGAGGAGCTGTGGGAAGCCATGGAAGGGCTTTAAGAAGGAAGAATGGTCATGACCAGCTTTACATTCAAAGAGATCACTCCAGCTGCTGGGCTATGGCGTGGGACAAGGAAAGAGGAGAAATGACTTTTCACTAACTCAGGTGATAAATGAAGATAACCTAAGGTGACAGCTATGGGAATGGAGGTTTCCTAGGGAGGTATTTAGGAGGTTGACCCAACAGTGCTTGCTAACCAATTAGAGGTGGAGGGTTAGGGAAAGGATCAAGGATAACCCCCAGGATTTAGGCTTAGATAACTCTGGGTTGTCATTTATTCATTCAAGTAGGAATTCCAGAGGTGTCACTGAGGGTAAGCAGGACCTATGGATAAAGAAGCACAGTTTGAGAAATGCCGACATTGCTGTGGCTGAGTGACCTCCCAGGTACAATGCCGGGGAGGTAATTTGGTGTATAAACTTTGTGGGAGGATGAGCAGGGAACATCTAGAGATAAAGAGTGACACCTGGGCCAAAAATACACACTTGAGATTTGACAGCATAGTGAAGATAATCAAAACCCTTTGCATGAACAGTGTCCCCCAGGGACAGAAGGTGGAGTGAGAAGATAGTCTAAGCTAGAACCCTAAGAAATACCAGCATTTAACAGAATAGCGGAGGAAGGGGAACCTGCAAAGGATTCTTGGAAGAAAGAGCTAGAGATGTAGGAAGAAGAGAGAAGGGGATGGTGTCCCAGAAATCAAGGGCAGCACTGTTGCAAGAAGTGGGGAGTCAGCCTGGGAAACATCACAATATTCTATCTCTACAAAAAATAAAATTAGCAGGGTGTGGTGACATGTGCGTATAGTCCCAGTCACTTGGGAGACTGAAGCAGGAGGGTTGCTTGAGACCAGGAGGTCGAGGCTGCAGTGAGCCATGATCATGCCACCACATTCCAGTCTGGGTGACAGAGCAAGACCCTGTCTCACAAAAAAAAAAACAAAACAAAACAAAAAAAAAAAACAAGTAGGGAGTGATTAGCCATGTAGAATGTTCCCAACTAGTCAAAAAAGATAAAAACTGAAAAAGTGTCCATGAGATTTTGTGACAAGGACGTTATTGGTGACCTTGGCGAGAATGATTTAATGGAGTGTCAGGGGAAGAAGAAAGATTAAAGTTGGCTAAGAAGTGAGTGGGAGGTAAGGAAGTGGATTCAGCAAGTATAAACAACCCTGATAAGAAGTTTGACTATGTAGGCCAGGGGAAAGAAAGAGGAAGGAGATGAGCAGGAGGAGGGGTGAAAGTCCTTTAGAAAAGCCCTTTTATATACATATTGTTGATGAAAAAAGCCAGCCAAACTCTGTAAAATATTTGAAGAGAGTTATTCTGAGCCAAATGTGAAGACCATGACCTGTGACACAGTCTCAGGAGGTCCTGAGAACATGTGGCTAAGGAGGTTGGGTTACAGCTTGATATTTTACATTTTAGGGGAACATAAGACATCAATCAGTACATGTGAAGCATCCACTGGTTTGGTAGGGAAAGGCAAGACAGCTCGAAGATGGAGACTTACAGGTCATAGGTGGATTCAAAGATTTTCTGATTGGCAATTGGTTGAAGGAGTTAAGTTATTATCTAAAAATCTGGAATCAATAGAAAGGAGTGTCTGGGCAAAGATAAGGGGTGTTGAAGACCAACGTTCTTACTATGTACATGAAGTCTTATAGGTGGCCATCCTTAGAGGCAATAGAATGCTTCCTATTCATACCTTTAAAAGGTACCAGACTCTCAGCTAAACTCTTTAGGATCAGAAAAAGACCTGGAAAGGGAAGGGGCTTCTCTAAAGAATGTAAATTTTCCCCACAGGAGACAGCTTTGCAGGGCCATTGTAAAGTAAGTCAAAGAAATATATTTTGGGGTAAAATACTTGATTTCTTTCAGGGCCTGCTATCTGTCATGTGATGCTATACTGGAGTCAGGTTGGAATTTGGTATCTTATTGCTACAAAGAGTCTACTTTGTCTTAAGATCTCTGTTTTAATTTTAAGGCTGATCGGTTCAGCTGAATTCCCAAGGGAGGAGAGTATAATGCAGCATGTCCAATCCCCTTTTACCATTGAAACTGCCTTTGCAAAATTATGACTGAGACAGTGAAAGAGATCCAACCTAAATGACTCCATCTTGCCTTTAACCGCCAAGCTGTTCATTCCTGGGCATAGGCTTAACTAACTTTGGGAAGAACTTAGTTTATAGTTTATGGTTTAAAACAAGGACAATAACAGCCCTTTCCCAAAATAAATCCCCTTCTTGACTACTAACATTAGCTATAAGATTAGAAATTATGGTTTAGGAGTCATGCAGCTGGAGGCTACAAGATTCTGACCCTCCCTAAACTGCTCCTAAGATCAGTACTTGAGATGTTTTGCAGACCCTGAACTTGATGGATCAACTGGCATCACCAGATCAAGAAACTGGCCCATCTGATCCTACGATGCCCACCCAGGAACTGACTAAGCGCAAGAAGACAGTAACGCCCCATGATTTACTCTCCATGATTTCATCTCCGACCCAGCCAGTCAGCAATCCCTGACTCACTGCCCCTCCCCTCCCACAAATTGTCTTTCAAAACTCTGATCCTGGGGAGACAGATTGGAGTAATAATAAAACTCCAGACTCCTGCACAGCTGGTTCTGTGCGAATTATTCTTTCTCTATTGCAATTCCCCTGTCTTGATAAATCAGCTCTTTCTAGGTAGCGTGAAAGGTGAACCCACTGGGTGGTTACACCATCAGGTTCCCATCATGGTCTGAACTAGCTTTTTGGATTTTTTTGGAATCCCCTTGTCCCCAGAGGAGAGGTCCATTCAGTCGGTTAAGGGGCTTAGAATTTTATTTTTGGTTTATAATATAAATGCAGTTAGGCTGAACTATGAGTAAAAGGAAAAATTCAAAATATGAAATGGAATGACTAAAAGCCTCTACTTCTAGGATTGATCATTGTGTTCAAATTTGTGTTTCATAGCATCCTAACTTTTTTCTCCTTATTTTAGAGCCCCTTTATTTGTGTGAAGTGAGAAATTTACTCAGCAAAACACAAAGTACATAAATTTCAATATGTAAGTAAATCTACCTAAACTTTAAAAAAGCAGGGATGACTACCTCCAGAAAATGAAGATTTTTCACACAGGCCAGCAGGTGGCTCCCCTGCTTTGGACTTACGGAGGGAGTGCCTGCTGTCCACAAAAAGCTTGTGCTCCAGTGATCAGAAATGGCTTCTAAAACCATGTGGTTTATTCCTCTGCTTCCATGTAGACTTGCACCTAAATCATTCTAAGCATATAAAAATGACCTCAAATAGATTTTGAAAACTTACAACATCATCAAAAAACATTGGTGTATCCCCAACCTGTGTAAATAGGCATTTAAATTAGAAGTAAACACTATGTACACACAGTTTCAGATGGAAACTATCTTTCTTAGTAAAACCCGAAACTGTCATGCCTCTTCAAAGGGATAAAGCATATCTAGCTATGTGCTTTCATAATTTGGTGAAAGGAGAAAAAAATGGTAATATAAAAATATGTCCAATAAAGTTTACTTCATATAATTGAAAAAACAGGTTACAATAGTCATACCTCATATGTAAAAGACAGTATCTTTATCCTTTTGGAAAATTTTAATATACACAACTTAGTCTAATATGATGTAAAGCTCTCAGGTTTAAATAATTTGTTGGTATTATAAGACAACGTTCTTTCCTCTACTTGGTAGGGGTCATTAGCATGATTTAGCATGTGGAAAATGTTATCATTATGCATTTATGGTTATTCACAGTGAAGAGGGTATGTGGATGGAAGGGCCATTGAAAAGGTTCACCATAGACACCTCCCTTTGCAACTCTCCCATCCTGCTGTGCTGTAAACTGCCTACTAACATCAGAAATAACATGGGAGAGAGAAGGGCAAAGGTCAGTCTTTCAACTGTCAGTGTAAAAGGGACTAAGAACACACACCCCCCGCCCACACACACACACATTCATTCACTATACTAGCTAAAACCAGCATCCCTCACCTGCCAATCTGCTCAGGAAATGGCTCTTTTTGTTGTTGTTGTTGTTGTTGCTGTTTGAGACAGGGTCTCACTCTATCACACCGGCTGAAGTGCAGAGGTGCAATCATGGCTCACTGCAGCCTCACCCTCCCAGGCTCAAGTGACCGTCCCCTCAGCCTCCCAAGAAGCTGAGACTACAGACACATGCCACCATGCCCAGCAAATTTTTTTATTTTTTGTAGAGATGGGGTCTCACCAGGTTGCCTAGGCTGGACTCGAACTCCTGAGCTCAAGGGATCTGCCCACTTCAACCTCCCAAAGTGCTGAGATTACAGGAATGAGCCAACACGCTTGGCCTGGCTCTATCATTTTTAACTTGCTAATGGTGCAAAATGAATGTGAGCACCTAGATTTGGAATCCCCATGGTTATGAGCTCAGCGCTAAAGTAGGGGCGGTTCCCTCCACACAGCCCCTGGGTGGTCCCCACAGCCCAGGGAGCAAATCATGTCACCTCTCACTTTTTCCATCTTTTCTGATTTTCTGCAAAACCTAAAGACAAAAAAACCTGAAAAGATTAGCCACTAAGCAAAATCACCTCAGAAGGAGACAAGGGCTTTTTTTTTGTAGGACAGGCACAGATTTATCATCATAAATGCAATTCTTGTTCAAAAAGATGTCAAGGCTGAGTCTTCTAGATTGTAGAGGAGATGGGGGGTAAGCACAGAAGAGAAATGGTGTATGCAGAGACATAGAGGCAAGAACACACATGGGATATTTGGAGAATTGCAGAGGGATGGCCATGATAGGAGCAGAGGGAGTAAGTGGAAACTAACCAAAGAAAAACAAAATCTGTTGTAGGGAAAGTGTCCTACTTTACATGAGGGAGCAGCCCCACTAGAAACAAATTAAAGAATTATATACACCTAGACAGGATTTTAAAAATTATCCTAGAGACTTGAGAAGCTATATTCCACTAAAGAAAATATATATTGAATAATATTTGAATACTGCATATGTCTGCTGTGTTGCTAAAGCAAAAATTTACACGTCTGTTCAGAACAAACACTGGAGCATTCTGCTGAGTCTACAAGGAGAATCCCATGGCCCATTCTTGCTTACGCTTTACTTTTCCCATATCTTTTTGTTCAAACAGCCAGGCTGACACCTGCCAGAGGATGTTTTAGTACTAGAAAGAAATCGATGGATCCTGGCAGCCATCTCAGCTCCCTTCAAAGAGTGACCTTTAGGTGTGGCAGCCAAAGCGTATCTCCCACCATGACATATTATATTTTATAATCCTCAGCTTCAGGTTGCATGTTTTAATAAAGTCTTCTACTAATGTCAACTTCAAGGGTATTAAACCATCACAGCTGATTTCCGTATTCTCCACCCACATATTCTTTTCTTCTTTTTTCTCTTGTACTTGAAAAAAATGGGGATTGGTGGTACTGAAGCCGACTTTAATTCTTTCAGCTGTGAAAAGCCCAAACATTGCTATACTATTTTAAAGTAACAGATACCAACACTCCTCATATCTGTAAACCACATGTTGTTTATTTTATGTAGTCAGATATTTTAAATAAAAAGGAAAAATATAAGAATCCCCTAGTTCCTATGAACAACTTGCTCATACATATGAAAATGAGCACTCACAAAATGCAAAACCCCAATACTCATAAGACTAAGACGAAAGGAAATCTGTCCTTGGTTGAAAACCAAGCCCATTCTTCATTTTGAAGGCCAGACTACGACGAGATTTATACTATGGCCTGCAGCCAAAAGTGGACTATTTTGGTAGATATATATATCTTCTGTTCTCTAAGGAATTAAGTTAAGGGCTCTCTTTCTTGACTTTACTGTTCTGGCACCACTCTAGAGCCCAGATAGCATTCTCTGGTGAAACTTTCAGCGATGCAGGAACATTTTATATCTCTGCTGTCCATCACGGTAGTCACTAGCCACATGTGGCTACTGAGCACTTGAAATGTGAAGAATGCCCCTGAGGAATAGAATATCTAATTTTATTCCATTGTAGTTATTTTGTATTACTTAAAATAGCACACTTATGGCTAGTGCTTTCTGCATTGGACAGCACAGGCTAAAAGGTGCCAACCTTCAGCGAGATAATGAATTAAATAAAATTATTTTTCATTCTCTCTAGCCTCTTTCCAGAGGTAGCACTTGCCACAATTACAATTAAATAACTAATTATGGCTTGTACTTTGTAATATCTGTATCTCCCATAAGAACATAAACTCTGAATGCAATAGCTGCTTGTATCATGTTCATAGAGGTATCCCAGGAATTAGCACAGGGCCCGGCCAAAGTCAGACTCCAAAGTGTTTGTTGAATGAAAAAATAAATTGAGTGCCACTGAATACCTACTGTCCTCAGCCTAGGTCCCAATTTCCCAGGACCATGACTAACCACCCCCAAGAAACCTCATTTTCCAACTTCTTAATTCTGGCAAGGAATAGTCAACTTACCCAAAAATTAGCCCATCCTTTTATAACTAGTACATTGCCCCCAACATTTTATGCAGGCCCATTTTAACAAGAGTTTTCTGGAGAAAATTACCAAAGGACTGACCATTATGCTAATTAGTAATTTCAAGGTCAGAGGGAATTATAATTATTTTAATTATATTATATTATGACAGGTATATCTGGGAAAGGCAGAAGCCAGTGGAGTAACAGTGTGTGTATTTGTTGAGAGATAAGCTAGTGAAATTCTAATCATGCTGGTTAAGAAGACTGTCCCATCTGCCCACATAAAGAACAAGTCATGTGGCCAAGGGCACCCCACTTTACATAAAAATGCATCCTAATTAAATTACATTTTTCTGCCAAAGATCAAAAGAAAACTGTGGAGTTTTGTTTCCTGATGAGTTTTGCACTAGGAAACTCAAACTTTAGCTTTCTCCTCCTGGGTCCCTGTATTAGTCTGCTAGGGCTGCCATGACAAAGCACCATAGACAGGGTGGCTTAAGTCAGGGTCCCCAACCTTTTTGGCACCAGGGATTGGTTTCATGGAATACAATTTTTCCATGGACTAGGGGGCTGGAGGCGGGTGCATGGTTTCAGGATGAAACTGTTCCACCTCAGATCATCAGGCATTAGATTCTCACAAGGAGCAAACAACCTAGATTCCTCACATGCACAGTTCACAATTGGGTTCCCATTCCTACGAGAATCTAATGCCACTGCTGATCTGACAGGAGGCGGGGCTCAGGCAGCAATGCTTACTGCTGCACGGCCTGGTTCCTAACAGGTCACGGAGCAAGGGTTGCTCCGTAGCTTAAGCAACAGAAATTTATTTCTGACAATTCTAGAAGCTAAAAGTCCCATATCAAGGTGTTGGAAGGGTTGGTTTCTTCTGAGATCTCACTGCTTGGCTTATATAGATGGCCATCTTTTCCCTATGTCTTCACATGGTCTTCCTTCTCTACCTGTCTAAGTCTAAATTTCTTCTTCTTACAATGACACCTATCATATTGTATTATCCACCCCCCCACCACCACCAATTACCTCATTTTAATTTAGTTACCTCCTTAAAGGCCCTATCTCCAAATTCAGCCACATCCTGAGGTACTGGGGGTTTAGGATTTCAACATACAAATTTGTGAAGGGGACACCATCAAGTCCATAACAGTCAACCCCTCCTAATGTTCCGATCTCTGTTGCAAGTGGATTTGTTATCTGCAGCCAACCACACTAGAACCCTCTGTGTTTAAAATTGAGGGAGAGTTTGCCTATTGTAACATGAATAACAAACCCTTCCCTCCCCATCTGAAGATGAGCATCTATCTCTTTGCTTTTATATATTTACAAGTTTAGGAGTTTAATTGTTATTATGAAGTGTGGATTTACCATTGTTATTGAGCTTTTTCATTCATTGTATATTAAACAGCTATGTACCAGGTGGGGCAGTCTTGTCAGACTGTGGACAAGGACTCTGGGTCCACACGGCCTGGGTTTCAATCACGGCACTGCCAATCATTAGCTATTAGCTAACCTTTCTGTTCCTCGGTTTTCTCCTGTAGAAAATGGATATCATAATACTGTGTACATATATCACATAGTTGCTATTAGAATTTACTGATTTAATAAGAACAAAACACTTAGAACACTGTCTACAGAGAATACATATTTTATAACAATAAGTGATTATTTGTTGTTGTTTAAGCGTATTTTACATTTTAAATATATATTTTAAAACTAGAACAAATTCAGTTCCAATCAGTCATATGCTTGATTTCAGCTTTATGGTGAATATTCTGATTTTCTCTAAAATGTCCCACTTCTTTCTGGTATACCCAATTTGTTTTACAATAATTCTCTAGTTTATTGAATAGAAATAATGAGATCTCAAGATGACAGGATTATTCCAAAAGTGTAACTGAGACCAAAGGGTTTGCCAATTTGGAACATAAGTGAATACCAGGGAGGAGAGCATTTTCTAAGAGCATTTTTATATATTTATGGCACTAGATATACGATGAGTTCTTGGTAAATATTTAAAGATTGGCAGTGATGAAGATGGAGATGATTCACAAAGGAAGGAAGAAACTCAAAGATAAAAGTTACCCAGATTTTAAGAAAAGATCATATAAAAAATCTAAAGTTCAGTCACTTTGATTGTTAATATCTGAACCATGCTGGAAAAAGACAATAAACCTAAAAGGAATTAAAGTGTCTTTTTTTAATCCTCTTACGAGTAACCAAAGGCAACAGTGACCAATGTCTTCTAGCACTGGGATAATTGTTAATATTTTTATAGATTTAAATTCATGTAATTCAATTCATCAATCACATCTTGAGCACATTTTGTGTGCTTCTTCTTCTATAGTAACAATAAAAAATTAAACATAGGTACTAGAAGAATAGAATGTAGAATAGGGCCACCAAAAATTGTATATACTGTATACTCAGGATATCTGTGTACCTATGTATATGGATGCCTGTACACAGTATGAATTGAGGGAAATGGCTTGAAGGAGCTGAAGCACTGATCTAGAAACCTGTGCAATTATATCAAATAACCCTGGGAACAGTCACCAGTTGCCTGATAGTCAAAAGATGGCCACCAGAAGGAAGAGAAAAATAAAGGTGGACATTGGTTCTATTGAGAGAAAAAGCCAAAAGCAAATTACCAGTCCAGTGCATATGGGAGCCTGCCTGTATTCTGAAAAGATGGAATACTCTGGTAGGAAAAGATGAAACTGAGTAAAAGAGTAGGCCAGGTTCTTCAAATTGTAAGACAGAGCTGTAATAACCAAAACAGGATGGTGCTGGCATAAAAACAGACATATCGACCAATGGAACAGAATAGAGAACCCAGAAACAAATCTACACACCTACAGTAAACTCATTTTCGACAAAGATGCCACAAACTTACAATGGGGAAGAGACAGTCTCTTCAATAATGGTGCTAGGAAAACTGGATGTCCGTATGCAAAAGAATGAAACTAGACCCCTGTCTCTCACCATTTACAAAAATCAAATCAAAATGAATTAAATATACGACCTCAAACTATGAAACTACTACAAGAAAACATTGAGAAAACTCTCCAGAACATTTGTCTGGGCAAATATGTCTTGAGTAATACCCCACAAGCACAGGAAACCAAAGCAAAACTGGACAAATGAAATCACATCAAGTTAAAAAACTTCTGCACAGCAAAGGCAACAACGCACAAAGTGAAGAGACAACCTACAGAATGGAAGAAAATATTCGCAAACTACCTATCTGACAAGGGATTAATAATCAGAATGCATAAAGATCTCAAACAATTCTATAGGAAAAACTCTAATAATCTGATTAAAAACTGGGCAAAAGATCTGAATAGACATTTCTCAAAAGAAGACAAATGGCAAACAGCCATATGAAAAGGTATTCCACAATACTGATCATCAGAGAAATGCAAACCAAAACTACAATGAGATATCATCTCACCCCAGTAAAACAACTTATATCCAAAAGACAGGCAATAAAAAATGCTGGTGAAGATATGGAGAAAAGGGAACCCTCATACACTGTTGGTGGGAATGTAAATTAGTACGGCCACTATGGAGAAAAATTTGGAGCTTCCTCAAAAAACTAAAAATAGACCTACCATACAATCCAGCAATCCCACTTCTAGGTATATATTCAAAAGAAAGGAAATCAGTATATCTAAGAGTTACCTGCACTCTCAGGTTTATTGCAGCACTATTCATAATAGCCAAGATTTGGAAGCAACCTAAGTGTCCATCTGCAGATGAATGGATAAAGAAAACGTCATAGTACATATAGACAATGGAGTACTATTCAGCCATAAAAAAAGATTGAGATCCTGTCATTTGTAACAACATGGATGGAACTGGAGGTCATTATGTTAATTTAAATAAGCTAGACACAGAAAAACAAACTTTACATGTTGTAAGTTATTTGTGGGAGCTAAAAATTAAAAGAATTGAACTCATGGACATAGAGAGTAGAAGGATGGTTACTAGAGGCTGGGAAGGGTAGTGGGGGATGAGGGGAGATGACGATGGTTAATGGGTACAAAAAAAGTTAGAATAAATAAGACCAAGTATTTGATAGCACAACAGAGTGACTATAGTCAATAATAATTTAATTGTATATTTAAAAATAACTAAAAGAGTATAATTGGTTTATTTAAAACACAAGGGATAGATCCTTGAGGGGATGGATAACTAATTTTCCATGATATGATTATTATGCATTGCATGACTGTACCAAAACATCTTATGTACCCCACAAATATACACACCTAGGTACCCACAAAAATTAATTTTTTAAAAAGAGTAGACCAGAAAAAATGAAACTCCCCAGAGGTTGAAGTAGGAAGAACAGGACAAAATTTCAACCCCATGAGAAAATGGAGCTGCCAAGAACTGCAGAAATGCCCATCCTCCCAAATGACACATGGTGTCATCCAATGGTGACGTTGGACACAATGTCCAATATGAAGAACAAGCTTTGGTACACAGGCATGTACAGTTACATTGGACATCATGACTTTGGATATTAAGGACAGGTTTTGGAGTCACACAGATCAAAGTGTTCACCCACCCTCATGGCTTACTAGTTAGTCGCATCATCTTGAACAACTTGCAGAGCTTCTGTAATCCTGTTTCCTCATCTAAAACTCAGCACTGTACTAAGGCACAGTCCCCACCCTGAAGGAGCTGGATTTTGTATGAGAAAAAGACATAGGGACACATCATTAACATTTAGTGAGTCAGGATGGTGAGCACAGGAATAAAGTTGTGAATAAGATACAGATCTGGCACTAAACAGGAGATAATTTGGTTTTGATGAGAATTGCGGGGTGAGGGGTATGGAGGGACAAGAGCAGGGAAGGCTTCACTAGAAAGGCAATGGATAACCCTAGTGCTGGATCTAAGTGATGAAGAGGGGCTGGTGGGTGACTAAGGAGGGAAAGAACATCACAGTTGGCAGGAACAGCAGTGCGAAGGCATGGAATCCCAAAACTGCCTGGTATTTCTAAGAAACAGAACTGCGGGCACGGAGAATATAACATGGGAAGAGACCGGGGTAAGCAAAGACCCCATCACAGAGGACCTTCTATCGAGGTCAAGAACTTGGCATTTTTTCTTGAAGCTAACAGACTAACATCAAATTATTTCTCTCACTCAAGTCTTAGGCTTTTTAAAAGATTTATTTATTTTTAACTCTCTTAAATGAATTTAGAGCATTTTTCAGAAGATTAAATGAATTTAATTAAATTTTCTTTTTTTTTTTTTTTTTTTTTTTTTTTTTTTGAGACAGAGTCTCGCTCTGCCGCCCAGGCTGGAGTGCAGTGGCCGGATCTCAGCTCACTGCAAGCTCCGCCTCCTGGGTTTACGCCATTCTCCTGCCTCAGCCTCCCGAGTAGCTGGGACTACAGGCGCCCGCCACCTCGCCCAGCTAGTTTTTTGTATTTTTTAGTAGAGACGGGGTTTCACCGTGTTAGCCAGGATGGTCTCGATCTCCTGACCTCGTGATCCGCCCGTCTCGGCCTCCCAAAGTGCTGGGATTACAGGCTTGAGCCACCGCGCCCGGCCAAATTTAATTAAATTTTCTTACACAAGAAGGATGTATTAGATTTGAAAAGAGGACTGGATATTATTTTCCAAATATCTACAGTTTCTGTTGTCAAGTTACAAACTGAATCAACTACGTTTGGTCGTCAAAACCAATCAAAGTTAAGATCTAGCTGAGTTACAATTGACATTTTCCTCATCTGATGTATGACTCTGGATTCTTGGGCTTCTCTACTGTGCTTCAGTACACAAATAACGATAGTTTCACAAGAAGACACACTACTGCGTATGAATCCTTTTGAAATGACTGAAGATTTATCCTAAACGTAAATCTTAGTAGGGAAAATCACTACATTAGACAATAATTATAATTAATGTAATAATAGTTAAAGACACTCAAAACTTCATGGAGAACAAAAGGCTAGAGACAGAACATGCTTAGACTGACAACTTCATGGTAACTACATGACAAATCCAGAGGGCACTACTCACACACATACATTCAGTGGGAATGGCACCCCCTACGGTTGTGCGGTACACAACCGACATAGGAGTATGCAGCAGCTCTGGCCAATTCAGGGATTAGACTGTTAAACCTTATGCTGCAAAAGAGAAATGACAGACAAACTGGTATAGAAATGTCTAATCAAAAGCTCCAGGAAAATAATTCTGGTTGTGCTGATGTTTAACTTCAATGAAACTCATAAAGTTTCATGTAATTAATTTTCAAGGTTCCTGTAGTTCAGAGATCTCTATGAAAACTCTTCCCGGGTATCTCTGACAGCACCGCCAAAGGAGCTGACCTTCCCAGGAGCTGTTATTTAAAGAGTAAAGACAGTAGTAATCACTTTATTATTTGCTCCTCTCTCTCTGTCCTCTCTCTCTCTTTCTGACCAGAGAAGAATCTCTAGAACAAAATTATACTTCCTGAGATGAACCCAGCAATTTTTAAGGTGGTGTTTATTAAGTAGAGGATGACCGAATGATTCAGTATGGTTGATAAAACTGTGATTTAGTAGCAAAGACTATATTTTTCAGAATTTAAAAATGTAATTTCCATCGTGATGGCATTTGTGATTACTATATTGCTTACACATTTTTATGCTTTTCATAAGAACAGCTGAGAACATACTTAGTTAACCAAAACCTCCAAGGAAAATTTCATTCCTCTATTATTGTTATTATCATATCTACATGTATTATTACAGAGCTTACAATAAGCAGGGTTTAATAAATGAGTTGTTTAATATAAGAAACCAGAGCCTATGATATAACACATACACAAACGCACACTATGCATACATATAATTGTTCCTTTCTATGGTATTCTTCCTCTCCCAGGCTAAAATGTACTATTGATAAAGTAGAACAGGAAGAAAGTTGCTGGCTTTTTCCCTTGCTAGTTTCAGAGTACATGTAAGGACTCATGGACAGACTGAGAGGATACACAATATACATTGTTAAGAAGTTTCAGTCTCACTTACTCAAATTTAATACTAGGACATAGCTACCTCTAAAACATACTTTTTCATATACAAGACTTTATACGCTCGCTTTGTTTTTTAGCAGTCTTAGATATCAGTTTCTTGGTTGATAGCAAACCCACGATAAACAAGAACCTGTTTCCTGCAACATGTGTGGTAAGTGTGAAGAGCCATCTGGAAGGTAAGGGAATGAGGAAGTGGTGTGTAACCATCCATGATTTCACCAGCAAATAAACTGTATGTAACTCTCAAGTGTCTATAGGACTGTTAAGGCATATGTTCAAATTGTGCCCATCCAAGCAGTTTGGAGGAATACACTTGTTACAATAATGTACCACCAGAGAACATGAGTAATTCTAACGCATTTAACCTTCCCTTTCTATATATCTTTGCTTACAAAAAAGTGAAGCCCAATTAAATCTGAAAAAAAAAAGAGAAAAAAAACAGAAAATGACTGATACAGACTCATATTTCTGACCCAAGGAAATCAGAATTTGTTGCTGAAATCCAAGTTATATTTTGAGGGCATCAGTATATTTTAAATGTATGTGAAAAACACATCTCTTAACACATGCTTAAGAAAAGGAGCTTAACTTTCTGAGACTAGATTTATTTGTAATTGATCAGGAACTTTTTTGACCCAAGAAAAGGATAATTCCCAGGCAACAGATTCACGAACCAATTTTATTCTAGTTTTTTTCATAATGCCAGTCGCTGAGTAGCAGACAACTGGGAAATCCAGAATATTCTAGTTGATTAAGGAATACCTCTGAGAGATTTGAATCACAATATTTTTTCCCTGGAAAACATTGTAAAGCAATTTAAAAACTTTCCATCCCTCAGTACAACTGACTCAAAAATCCATTGAGAATAGTTATCTTTTAAATAAACACTCAAAGACTTTAGCTATTTTTAGAACACATAGCTTTGTCCTGGCAGATTTACAAATCCCATCATGAGGGATTAGTGCATTTCACTGTATAGGGAAGGATTCTCTTCTTTGTCTCTGAAACCCTGGAGCTTCTACGTAACTACTTGTTAACCTTTCCATAATATTATGCAATGATGCCAAAGTCTAATACTTAATTCTAAGTCATGGTTCTGTGAGAGTCTTTTCCTTCCAGAAGTTACCTTTTTTCAAAGCATTAATATAATTATAATAATGATCTGTATTTCCTGTCTTATTTAAATAGTTATCTGAAGAGTTATGTGTAAATTTTTATGAATCTAAACGTATTTTTAAAACTCCAAGGGGATATGTTTTTCAAAGAATCTATAATTAATCTCATAAAGCCATGAATTTTTCCTCAAAGGGAAAATTAATTATTCTGCATCCATAGATAGGTATCTTCACTTACCACAAATACTAAAAGTATCAATAATGTATGGAGAGTAATTAATAATACAAAATCTTTTTATAAAAAGTGGGAAATAAGGAGATAAAAAGATATATCCTTCTGGCCTATTACTATGAGTATGTAATCTCATATATGATGTTTCTTTGAGCACATTGTATCTACTTGAAATAAGAAATGTTTAATTAAACTCGAAAATAACCACTTATGACTCCAGGGTAACTTTCTTGCTGCTCCATAATTATGATCTTTTCAATGTGACTTTTAACAAGTAGCATCTAATTTCATTATACTTAACCTAAATTATCCTTTAGATTTTTACATTTACATATATGTATGTACATATATATGTATATACATATAACATTTTATATATACACATGCATACATATATATTTATATGTATCTATTTTTATATATTTAATAAGTATATTTTTATATATTTATATGTATATATTTTATATATTTAATAATTTATATTTAATAAACTTATATATATATGAGATATGGCTTGGCTGTGTCCTCACTCAAATCTCACCTTGAATTGTAATAATCCCCATGTGTCAAGGGCGGGGCCAAATGGAAATAACTGAATCATGGGGTTGGTTTCCTCCATACTGTTCTAGTGGTAGTGAATAAGTCTCATGAGACCTGATGGTTTTATAAATGGGAGTTCCACTGCACAAACTCTCTTGCCTGCCACCATGTAAGACATTCCTTTGCTCTTCTTCCATCTTCCGCCATGATTGTGAGACTTCCCCAGCCATGTGGAACTGTGAGTCCGTTAAACCTCTTTCTTTTATAAAGTAGCCAGTCTCAGGTATATCTTTATTAGCAGCATGAGAACAGACTAATACAATATATAAATGCACATGTTGACAATGTTCAACTTTATCTGAGCCCTGTGTTCCAGGAAATCAGGGATGGTTAAGAAATCCCCCCATCCTTTTGTGTTCCTCAAAAGACCTTACTTACTGCAAAGAACGCCTCTTTCCCATAGGACTCAGCTAAGACTCACGGAATCTCCGTTGTTTATCTGTAACAAGGCCAGACACAGACCTTTCAAATTCCCTTTCTTGCCTCATAAATTATTAGCTGAACTGTTTGTGTCCACTAACCAATCTGGACAAAATATTAATACCTACTACCTGGACTTGGCCAAACTTTAATTAGGCTACTCTCTTCCCCTTAGGCCCTGGAATTTTGACCCACTCTCACCCTAAGCCAGCACACAGCCTCTCCATAATCACCTCTTACCAAGAAAGGGCTGACCACAGGAAAGATGTTTCCTAACTGTAGGATCAACTGTAGGATCACGCTACCTACTCCCTCATATGTGCTTCTTTCTGACCTCCTTTGCCCTTCCCTATAAAAGAAAAATCCTTTCTGCCTGGCCTTTCAAATGCTTATAGATCTTAAGGTAGGAGCATTCTCCCTGTTACAATAGTTCCCCTATCACAGTAGTCCCCTCTCCTTATTGTGATAATTCTTTTGAACAGATTCTCTATCTAAATTCAGATTTGATTTTATTTGACAATGTCTGTGTTTGTACCATATCTGTGTGTGTGTGTGTGTATATATATATATACACACACACACACACACACACACCCGCACACATTCAGAGAAGTGAAATCATTTTGCTCTGATTTGGGTTAACAATAAGGAAATTAGATAGATGTAGCCCATTTTTGTCTTCCTTGAGTAACAATATCAGAAAAGAAGCTTGTGACTATAAAACCTACAAGGGCTGTAAGAAACCAGAATGAAACAATTTGGTTATCAATGTTTTCTTTCCACTTATATCACTGTAAGAAATAGTTAATGCAGAGTTAAGACATCAAACTCACTTAAGCTACAACTCACCTTAGGCTAAAATTCTGTGTGTAAGAAAAAATTTTCTCTAAAGAAAATTTTCCTGAAAGAAAAGTAAGACCTTCAATAACTTCACAAGTTGGAGCCAAGTCCTCTGGCCTATGATGCATCTATTCATTAGGATCCTGCCACTTTTGAATTATTCAGATTCATTATAACATGCAGCTTTCATCTGAAAAAAAAAAGTGTACCTCCAAGAAATGCTAAATTTAGTTCTACTGGAGATAAAGTGGTGTGTGCTTCCATAATCATGTCAACAGCCTGGCTTTTATCTCTACTAAACTCCTGGGCAGCACAGCTGGGATGCAGCCACCCAAGGCAGAAATCTGGACACCATGTAACCAATCTGCCTATTGCTAAGAAGCATTAACATTCTATTTGAACTGTCCTATATAGTTAGATAAGAGCTATTTGAAATAATGTTTTAAACTTGTGGCTTTTCTTAAATTATAGATGAATCAATTATACTTCAAAAAATTTACCCATATATCTAACACTAATACTAATATTCTATATTATATAACTCTCTCTCTCTCTCTGCATCTTTTCAGCTTTAAATTGTAGATATTTCTCAAAAACCAACCTTATAACATCCTCCTCTGCAACTATAAGCTATCAAATGAATTTTATGGATACACATGGTTATAAAACTTTGCCGCAGATTATATTTTAGAAGGTGGATGATTAAATTAATTTGTTATTAATATGGCCAGATTTGATATAATAACAAATTAGCCATAATGCTAATGAGTGGTAATTAAATGAGCAAGGCAGAAATTTAGACCTCCCCAGACCATGTTGAAGAGATCCAGCACATCTTTATTTTGATGTGTTTTCTTTTCACCATTATTTTCAAATTGTTTTGACAACCACACTCAAGTATCAAGATACAAGGCAGGGTTTTGGAATCTATGAAACGCTAGAATATTTACTCACCGCTGAACCGGTATTTCCTCATGGAAGACTTCCCTGACCTCTCTGATTAGGTCAAACCCCATTGCACACTCTCATAGTGCCATGCACTTTTTAAAGGCACCCATCATAAGGTCAAATCTAACACACATTGTGTGATTGTTAAGCGACAGCTTCCCCCACTAGACTGTCAGCTCTGAGACCAGAGGGCCACATTTTTATTCACCAGTACATTCCCAAGCACAAAGCCTGTCACCCAGTAAAGATGCAACAGATACATTTGTTGAATTAATAAATTTGGTTTCACCAAAAATAAAATAAAAGTTTGTTAAATTATTATTTGCTCATTTATGGATTAGAAGCCTCATTTATGCATTGCACTTCCTTATCTATAAATGTCGATGTGGAAATAAATGAAATCACCTTCTTGAAGTGGGAGAGAAGGGTCTTTATTTTGCACTAATTAGCCAAACAATAACAATATTCTACAAATGTGTCTAGGAGCATCTTTTCAAATACCCTGTCCAGGGATAAATATATCAAACTTAGTTTATAACCCCCAGATAGATGTTATGCCTTCTAAATGTATACTCTACACTTTATAAGGCCTAATAATATTTTCTTTTGTGTATAAAAATAATGGTACTGACACATGAGATTCAAGCTGTTTTTCTAGAACTGATCTATCCATTCTCTCCCTTCTGTCACCCACCTTCTTCCTGATAATCAATGATATCCATTGTAAAGCAGCTGGTTAAGATTCCAAGTGAGATTAGGGCTTACTAGGTTGAGTGAGACTAAACTGGCTGCCGTTGGAATAAGACCCTCAGTTTTAGCTTCATCCCTATTTTGACCCTCCCAGTTGCATTCACCAAATGTTTCTGGCATGACTGTTACCATAACTGTTTGCCAAAATTCCAACATTCTTTTTAAAAGTTTAATAGACAAAAAAAAATTAAAATAAATTTTACAACAAAATGAAAATTGAAGAAGTAAATGTTGCCTAGAGAAGACACAGAATAGATTCTGCTCTAACTCCTCAGTTGATAAAGGGCAGATTGTAGGTCTGAACAGTAGAACTGTGGCTGTGGAGGAGGGGGCATGAGGAAGGAATATGAAAGGAGTATAGCCTTTGTAAAGTTTTTGCTAGAGGCATGGCTCTTAAACTTCCTCTGTCCCATCAAAAAATGGCAGCTGGCAATGTCCATACTAAAAGTCAATGAAGAGCAAAGCTGTCCAAGAGAAACAAGAGGAGGCTGACTGGGCTCTCAGGGGTCCTGGGTCTGGTCTTCTGCTTTGGTATTGTTGCTGTTTTGCTTTGCTTTCATGATTCTCAATTATACCTGTCCAAGGACTCAACTGTATCCATTCGCTCAGGGGTGAGCAGGCCCTGGGAAGCTGATTCATGCTAACCAAGCTCACAGGAGATGGACCAATAAAAAAGGAAGTTAACTGATTTACTTACAAAGAGAAATGTGACTACCGGGCAGATGGAACTAGTTATGTCACTTGGTCAATTCATTCTATTTCCCACTAGAAAAGTATACCTGGGAAACTAGATTGAGAAAAAAGAGTTGCTTTGTAAATATAGTGTGAATAAATTATTATCAAGCTACACTCTCTCACTGTAGCTTTCTGCACTAACCACTGACTACTGACAGTAGGCATATTCTGTCAAGGTGATTGAAATAGTCATACTAGATGGACAGGACCCTCACTCCCTTAGATAAGTAAAATAATAAATATAAAGCACTTGGTAGGATAGTTAATACATAGTAAGTGCTCAGTAAATACAAACCATTATTATTATGGTGTGCAAGTATTTTGACAATATAGCATAGTGGGATGACAACATGGCCTTTAGAATTAAATCCTTGCTCCATCATTGACTTCCTATATGCCAATGGGAAGGTTCTTAACCTCTTGAGCCTCATTTCCCCCATCTGTAAAATGAGTATACTAGGAGTAATTTTACAGGGTTATCCTTAAAAGTAATTAAAATGTTGATTATTGTAAGCACTGAATGTTCATTTTTATTAATAAAAATAACAAACACTCGTATAGCATGTGCCAGATACTGTTTTATATATATTTACTCATTTAGTCCTCATTATAACCCTAGGAGGTGGGGATAGTTGAAGAACCTGTCACTAGTAGACCGTATTTACCAATATCTGCTCCTCTTCCCTGAGAAGGTTTACATTTGTCCCACTCCACTGAAATCAGACTTGACTGTGGCTTGCTTTGACCAGTCAAATGTGAGTGGAAGGGACATGTGACTCTACTGGGCAGAAGCTTTTAAAGCCCATTTTTCATCCCTACCTCTGGGACTGCAGAAGTGTTTGCTGGGATGGAGTCCCCATTAGCCTGTGTTCCTGAGTGACCATTACTTACCTGTGATGGACACGTAGTACAAGCAAGAAATAAGTCATTGTGTTATATTGCAGCAGATTTTCAGATTTTGGTTACTATAGCACAACCCAGCATACCCCAATTGATACAAGAGCGTAGAGACAAAACAAAATTTTCCCAAGGACACACAGCTAGGAAGTGTCTGGTTGCAGCGTCTGTACACTAAATCACTTTGCCTGCTGTTTCTCAATAATTGATAGTATAATAATATCAATATTAAGAATGGTTTATTATTAAAGCATTATTGTTGTTATTTGGAGGTCTGTTTCTAGACTTTGTAAATATGTGCTTTTTTCTGAATACTCAAAAGGAATCCTAGCCTTTCTCTAGATTCTACAGCAACAACAGCTGGCAGATGCCAGAGACACCACCGGAAAAGTTCTCAATGGACAATGTGGATGACGCTGGGCATGTTCCTTCTTTATATACCCTCAGACAGCTCCCAAAGGCACAGTCACTATGTCTGTTAGAAGAGCCTGGTCTGAACATTCACACTAACAGCCCCCTCTCCACAGTATCTCATAGAATGATTTTAAATATCTATGGCCAGTAAGTGAAGGGTAGCCCACTTCTCACTCTCACTCAGCTTTCAGAGATGGATGCTTCTCCTCATACTTCTTTTCTCATTAGCCCATCATCTGTTTCCTTTCTTTCGTCTCTCAACAATGAACAGAGACTTCAAATGTGTTTTCAGGCTCTGACTGAAAGCATATTTCTTTGACAGTGAAATTACAATGACATCCATGTAATTTCCCCTATGTAGCAAGATTCCCCAGAACTGTGAGGTCCTGAAATTTGGGAATTCCGCGAGGGAATCTGCCTGGGTTAGAAACACAACTACACATGGAGAAGTGAGAAGCTTCAATCTCGGCTCTTCCCACGGAAATTGAAAATGTTTTAGATAAAAGCAGAAAGAGCAAAGGCTTAAGTAGTGATAAAAGGCAAAAGCGTTAGAGGGAAAAATAACAGTCACATATACTAAACATAAATTTATAAAAACAGCCCAGAATCGTGGCACACATTGGAATGCATTAAATTATAAGTTGGAAATCTATCCAGGAAAAGTGTAAATACATATTTAATAGGAATGACCATTGAAGGGGTAATAGTTTCATTCATTTTTTATTTATTGCCTGTTATTCAACTAGTAATCAATGAAATTCATGAATAAATAAGAAGGGTAGCTACTTCTTAACCCTTTTATTTCTTCTTTAAGCCCTAGTGATTGCATACTTCATAGTTTTTCCTTTGTAATAAAATACTTATTAATTATATTTCTTTAATATTATTTTTATATATCTGTACTTGACACTTCTCCAGCCTGCTAAAATTGATTTTTTCATAAAACCTTTAAAAACACAAAGTAATAAAATTTAGTTTCTTAAAGTAGCCAACAGGACAAGGTAGAAAAATACATATTGGGAAATCTCACTAGAATGCTCCCCTTGGGTTCTTTCTGATTTCAGTTTTATAGATGTGATCACCTTTACAATGCAGTTGGTTTTGTACTTAAAAAGTCAAATCACTCTGGATAGAGTTCAAGACTTTAGATGAATTCCACTTCATTGCAAATAGCATTTTATCAGTGATATAGTGTAAGTCCACATCTTGCTCCCAAGAGATCCTCAGAACTCTCATGAGTGAAACACTTCCAAAATTACTAACAACGTACTAGAATATGTTGGCTATGTAAGTGAAGTTGTAGTATCCCTTTCTGAAAGCCTTAAAAAAACAGGAAAAATTTCCATTGTGAGTTTTAATATTTTGCTAACAACCAAATTTCTATAGTTTGAATGTTTGTGTCCCTTCCAAAATTCATGTTGGAACTTAATCCCCAATGCAATAATATCAAGAGGTGAGGCCTTTAGGAGGTGATTAGTGCTTTATAAAAGGGCTGAAGGGAACTATCTAGGCCCTTTTGCCTTATTTTGCCTTTCTTTCCCTTTGGCCATTTGAGGAGACACCATTCCTCCCCTCTAAAGGACGAAGCAAGAAGTCACCATCTTGGAAGGAGAGACTGTGCTATCACCAGACACCAAACCACTCCTGCCTTGATCTTGGATTTCCCAGCCTCAAGAACTGTGAGAAATAAATTTCTGTTGTTTATAAATTACCCAGTCTCAGGTATTTTATTATATTAGCACAAACAGACTAAGACACAAAACTCATTTTTGAAGGACATCATGGAGAAGAAACAGAGGGAAAGGTCTGTTAACATGTGAGGGTGGAATGGAATGGAGTTATTTTGATTCAGTGATTGTCTTGAAAAGGTACTGAGGACTGAGTCATCCTATCATCCTAAATAAATACAGTGTCTATGTAAGGAGACCAATTTTGTGTACAATAGTGAAAAAGAAAGAAAGGAAGAGGAAATTGACTGCTACAGTTGGATATAGACATATGGCAAAAGTGTGGAAAAATGCAAAAGATACGCTAAGCAAGTCCCTACACTGGACCCATGTAGGTGCTAGAATATGAATTAAAGAAAAACACAAGTATGGGATCTTCCAGAACCATCTTGATTTCAGTTTCCTTGCTAAATACTAAGTCCTGTTCTCTGGAACAATTTGGACACTGTAATTATAATTCTTATTCATTATATTGTAGAGTTAGTCATGTTTATTTCTGCAATTTTTTCTCCAGCTTCCCTGTCATTTTTAATATCAGATAAATGTAATATTGAACTGCAGAAAACACTAAACAATTTATTTTTCAGTCTCAGCTCAATTTACTCTAAAGCCTATGCCCCTTTGCACCACTCCATGCTGTCAATCCCCCAACTGGCTGAGGGCACATTTCTCATTTTTTTCCAGCTCCTTCCTTACTTATTGGAAATTACACTGGAATTAAATATTTTTTAGAAATATAAACCAACATATTTAACCAGTATTGGTTAATCCCCACTCTCTCTCTCTAGATAGTGGGGAATACTAGTCTAAATCATTTTTCAGTAGGCAATGCAGAATTGTATAGGTAAGTCATGCCACAGCCTCCTAATTCAGTGATAATGTCTTTCCAGGATGGTTATTAATCATTCAACCACCTGGAAGTAAGGGTAAATTGAATCTAGTAAACTTATAAACAAAGAGTATTTATTAAAAGACTTTGAGGAGCTCAGAGAATCAATAGCAAGGCTAGAGAATCAAGTAGGAACCAAGTGTTTCAGATCTAAGGCATAAGAACTAAAGGAAGAATCTTATAGAAAAAGATGTCTTCTTAGAGCAGCACCACTGGAATAAAAAGTCTTCAACAGAGCCCAGGTTCTTTTTCTCTCAGCTAACGATTCAAACTCAGAGGAGGTCATTTGTCCAGTTCTTGAGGAAAGGACACCAGATTAACAGGCCCCAAACTCAATGGAGGAGGAGAAGGAGCTATAGGAAGTATGGAAATATTCTCTACTCTTGTTGAGTAGTAGTCCACTACTCTGGTGCTCAAGCTGAAATACCAGCAGCTAGTATGTGAGTTATAATAATAGAAGATCAATTCTGTCTGAAAAGCTTTCTCTTGGAATAATTTGAACAGCATTTGCTCATTCACATCTAGCAATAAGCTTCTGTCACTAAACCAGACACATTAACAAATCTCTGACAACACTAAGTGGCCTTAAGTCAGAAGTTAACAAAGAAACAAAAATAACAAAAACTAGTTCCTCCATGTTCATCCTCACCTGGCAAACAAACAAAACTAACAGCCAACATTTATACTGTCTAGTTTTCTGCATTGTGACTTACATCTTTTGTATGTATTATCTCATTTAATTCTCACAAAATCTGGGATGTAGGTATTATTACTACCCTGAGGGAGATTACATAACTTGGCTAGTCTCACCACTGTCAGGTAATCACACGGGGCCTGCATTCTTATTTCTGCACTAGGCTGCCTGAACCCAACGGGACTGATATGGTTTGGCTGTGTCCCCACCCAAATGTCATCTTGAATTGTAGTTCCCACAATCCCCATGTGTTGTGGGAGGGACCCGGTGGGACGTAATCAAATCATAAGGGAGGTTACCCTCATGCTGTTCTCATAATAGTGAGTGAGTTCTCACAAGATCTGATGGTTTTATAAGGGGCTTTTCCACCTTTTGCTCAGCACTTCTCCTTGCTGCTGCCATATGAAGAAGGACATGTTTACTTCCTCTCCCACCATGATTGTAAGTTTCCTGTGGCCCTCTCAGCTATGCTGAACTGTGAGACAATTAAACCTCTTTCTCTTATAAATTAATTACCCATTATCAGATATGTCTTTATTAGCAGCATGAGAAAAGACTAATACAGGGACTCAGCCACATGGATAGAGTTTTAGAGGAGGCAGAACAGTGTAGTGGATAGAACCATGGGCATGAGTTAAAAATTGCAGGCTGGCCATTTACTAGCTGTGTGACTCCAGGCAAGAAACTTCAACTCCCCACAAGCCTCAGTTTCCTCATTTGTGAGATGGAGAGAGTCCTACCAGAGTCAGCATGTCATGTTGCAAGATTGCACTGTTGTGGCAAGGAAGAAAGGGGAAATGTCTATAAAGTACCTAGCCTTGAGTGCTGATCACAAATTAAGTGCTGAACAATCGATGGCCATTATTACATGTCTGTCTCTCCTTATAGACTAGTCTTAGAGACCCAGGTAATCTTCTTGTTATTTGAATCCCTAGTACCTTTCTGTGATTGGTACATTAACAAGCCCATATAAAATCTTCTGAATATAAAGTGTTTATATCAGGGTTCACACTGCCACATTATAATCTAGGGTTATAATAAGCACCTCTTTAACACTACAGCTCTAGGTCATCCCTGCTCCTTAAGCAAATGATGCCTTATCCATCCCCCTCCTCCACCGGCCTCAGACTGCTAACTTCATGAGGTCAGGGTCTGCATCTTGTGATCTCCATGTATCCCCAATGCCTAACACAGAGCCCAATGCATAGTAGGGGCTTATCACTTGTGGACTGAATTTTTAATAGACATTTGTAATATGTTTTACTAACACTTTCACATAAACATGGGCAGTATCTCTGCAGCACAGGTTAAAGACATAGGGTCTGGAGCCAGACTACCGGAGCTCAGACTTTAGTTCCACCATTTACTAGCTGAGCAGCCTAAGGAAATATACACAGACTTGCAATGCCTCTGTTTTCTCACCTGTAAAATGAGATTAATAACAATACTGAGGTGGTGTGAGTGTTAAATTGTTAATTCATATAAACCTCATAAAACAGTACCTAGCACAAAATGAGTGTTCTTTAAATGTCAGCAATTATTAATTTTTGTAGCTATTTTTCTCCCATTTAGCTGTAAAGAATATATTCTGTCTGCCTAAATCATTTCTCTTTTCATGTAAGAAAATATAAAAGGTACCATATTTACTTCAAAATCCTAAAATTAATGTGCAGCAGAGAGCAAATCATATTCTCAAGAAAATTACTTCCAAAGCTATTTGCAAAAAGAAATGTATTTATAGGAACTGTTCTTAAAATAAAAATCCTCAATGGCCCTAGATATTCTGTACTTTGTCTCTTCGAAATCATTTGTGTTGGAACCTTCCCCAGAAGCATTTGTCATTATTCTTTCCACAAATAAGAACAGCCATATTAACTTGAACGTAAGTGTTCATGTGAGTAAACACACACACACACACACACACACCAGGCAAATTAATCTCGCACATGGGCTGTACCCTGTCTGCACCAAAAACCTCATTGCCTTATTAAGGCAAAAACCATGTCAATTCCAGTATGCAGCTCCCCATCTCCTAGAGTATGAACCTAGAGATCAAGCCACACATTCCTTAAGGCATCACATGACCCAACTTCAAATGATACGACAAGGCTACAGTAATCAAAACAGCATGGTATTGGTATAAAAACAGATATATAGACCAATGGAATAGAATAGAAAGCCCAGAAATAACGCTGCACACCTACAACCATATCATCGTCAATAAAGTCAACAACAACAAGCAATAGAGAAAAGACTTCCTATTCAATAAGTGGTGCTGGAACAACTAGCTAGTCATGTGCAGAAGATTGAAATTGGAAGCTAACCTAGGAAATACCATTCTGGACATAGGACCTAACAAAGATTTCATGACAAAGACACCAAAAACAATTGCAACAAAAACAAAAATTGACAGTGGGACCTAATTAAAGAACTTCTGCACAGCAAAAGAAACTATCAAGACAGCAAAAAAACAACCTACAGAATGGGAAAATGTATTTGCAAACTATGCATCCAACGAAGGTCTAACATTCAGAATTTATAAGGAACTTAAATTAACAAGCAAAAAATAAACAACCCCATTAGAAAGTAGGCAAAGGACATGAACAGACACTTTTCAGCAGAAGACACACACGCAGCCAACAAGCATATAAAAAGGTGTTCAACATCACTAATCCTTAGAGAAATGCAAATTAAAACCACAATGAGATACCATCTCACAGTCAGAATAGCTAAAAGTCAGAAAATAACACACACTGGCAAGGTTGTGGAGAAAAGTGAATGTTTATACAACGCTTGTGAGAATGTAAATTCATTCAACCACGTGGAAGGCAGTGTGACAATTTCTCAAAGAACTTAAAACAGAATTATCATTTGACCCCGGCAATCCCATTAGTGGGTATATACCCAAAGGAATATAATTCCTTCTACCATAAAGACACATGGACATGTCTGTTTGTCACAGCACTATTCACAATAGCAAAGCATGGAACCAAACTACATGTCCATCAACAGTGAACTGGATAAAGAAAATGTTGTACATATATACCACAGAATACTACACAGCCATAAAAAATAATAAGATCATGTCCTTTGCAGCAACATGGATGGAGCTGGAGGGCATTATCCTAAGCAAACTAATGTAGAAACAGAAAACCAAATACCATATGTTCTCACTTGTAAGTGGGAACTAAACAATGAGACCACATAGACACAAAGAGAGGAACAGCAGACACCAGGGCCTACTTGAGGATGGAGGGTGGGAGGAGACAGAGGGTCAAAAAACTACCTACTGCATACCATGCTTATTACTTGGGTGATGAAATAATCTGTACTGCAGCCCCCTGTGACACGCAGTTTACCTATATAACAAACCTGCACATGTAACCCTGAATTTAAAGTAGAGGTTAAAAAATCCAAACCATCATATTTAATCCTTGACATTTCTCTACACATTGGAGAGATGAGGAGGAGAAAAGCAAAGGCAGAGGGGACTTCTGAATGTTTCATCTACCTTCAATACTGTAATGTTCCAAGCAAAGCTCTCGGTTGCTTTGTTGAGTTTTCTTCCCTTCAAGCCTTCTTTTGCCCCCAAATTATGAAGTTCTTCATGGAACTCCATCCCTTTGAAGAAAGAATGCATAAGAAATCTGAGTATATATCCCAGAAAAATGGGCATCTTATAATGAAAATATTATCAGTAAAATATAATTTCACATTCCTGTCTTCTCATAATTTCCAAATCCCTAAATTGAATCATCCTTTTCATTCTGTTCATCCCACCAAGTAGTGTCCTTATGCACAAATTGACAATAGTCAATGCATTGGACTAAATTGCATTTAAAACAGCCAGGAGCCATAGAAAATGTCATGAGAAGTAAAAAAGTAAATTCCATGGGTCCAAAAAAATAGGAAGAATGAATAAGACCTAGTATTTAATAATACAATAGGATGACTATAATCAATAATAATTTAATTGTACTTTTAAAAGTAACTAAAACATTATAATTGGAATGTTTGTAACACAAAAGAGAAATGCTTGAGGGGATGGATACCTCATTTTTCATGATATAATTGTTACACATTACATGCTTGTATCAGAACACCTCATGTACCCTAAAAATATTTACACCTCTGTACCCACAAAAATTAAAAATTAAAAAAAAATTTATTAAGTAAATAAGAAGCAAATTCTTCCAACAGGTTACATCGACCTTGTTTGTCCTCTTCCTGGTTTATGCATGAAATGATCTGATATGTCCATGGCAACCATATGCGAGGAATGCATATGTCTTATTTTTCTTTATGAACCATCCCTGTGGCTTAATAGTAGGCCCTGGAGCCCACATAGATAACAATAAGTAATTAGCAATGTTGACTAAAAATAAAAAGACTTTTTTAAAAATACCATTCTGGGAAACACCCAAGTGTTTCAGATTTGGGAATGACCTTAAAGTGTTTTTAGCTCAACCATCTACTTGAGCTTGAAGATTATGAAAACCATCACCATCATGTTTCTTCAGCCTTTGTCTTAGCACCTTAAAGATGGAAGTCACATTCTCTTATGAACAGCTCATTCCATCTTCGGAAAGCTATGACTGATATCAAGTCATAGCTTCCCTGGAACTTCTTCTCCTTCCCTGGAACTTCTACTCCTTGGTGCTAGCAGGATGCAGACCAAAAAGCTCTAAACTCTTTTCTACAGTGCAAGCTTTTGGATATTTGAAGAAAGATATTGGGTAAAATCCCTTCAAGTCTTCTCTAGGTTAACCATTCGAACATATTCAGCTTACCAATGAAACTCTTCTTTAAGGATGGCATCCAAGCAAGGCCACTGCATTGCCCAGTTTCCTGGAGCTGAGCTCTGTGGGAACCTGCCTCCAGGAGTGAACACTATACTCAAAAGCTTGGAGAAGCCCACATGAGGTCAGGGATCTACCACCATTCTATTTGTTCTAGTTTTTATATTTTTATTAATGCAGCCTAAGACCACGTTAACTTTCCTGGTGCTAACATCAGAAATATAGTGCATAGCAAAGAACATGAGTGTGGAGTCCAGCTCTACCACTTACTAGCTATGTGAGCCTAGGGAAGACCCTGACATCTCTGGGCTTCAATTTCCTCACTGGTGACTTGTGGTTAACAAGTGGGTTTACCTCATGGGATTGAGGTAAAGTTTAAGTGAATCAATACATATAAAGATCTCAGAGCAGTGCCTGGCATCATGTAAGTATCAGGTATTATTATTTTTGTGCTTCCTGTCAACAGAAACATCTAAGCCTGCTGGTCAGTCAGTGAAAAACACCATTTTAAAAGTTTGGTCTGAATTCAAAGGGCAGCTCCACCACGTGTTGATATGGGACCTAGGGTAAGTCACTCAGTCTCTCAGAATTTCAGGTGCCTCATCTATAAATCTGACATAATGATGATTACTTTGCAGAGTTGTCATAAGTAAAACAGTGTGTGCTTGGTATAGCATATGCATATGTATCAAGCAGTTGCTACTGTTGTCATCTTCCTCGTCATAATCATTATCATCATTATCATGTGTGTGGATAGAGAAGGCTGTGGATCCAGAAGATGAAAGCACCAGGGTGTGGATGAAGGTGAACAGAAATAAACAAGTGCACTCTCATCTCATACTTAAAAAGAAAGAACAAATCTAAATCTAAAGTGAAGACTAGTAATGGGGCACAAGCCTAGAAGACTAATAGGATTTTGGTTCCAATTGTAAAATTGAAGTGGGTTTTAAGGGACTGTATGGAACCATAGCTTCAATATCAGCAGTAGAAGATTTTGATGGGGTTCCAAACAACAAAACTAGATTCAGAAACCCTCATCCCTCTAGACATCTTCAGATACCACCCCAACCCCGTATACTCACATACAACCCACCTATTATCACTTGGATTTCGTCTGTACTAAACAAAGACTAAAGTGTAACTTAAAGTATAGTTAAGCAATGCTATAAAATAATTGAATTTTAAGAGAAGCAGCAGAAAGTTTTTGAAAAAAAAATCTACCAAGAATTATTATAGTTTCTAAACAAAGTAGAAAAAAAAAAAGCAGAAAAAAAAATAAAAACAGTTACCTGCTTTCTGACACTGTACAATCTTTTCCTGGACTGTGTCCGCCATTTCTATGAGAAACCGGCTCTCTTGAATCATCTGTTACAAAACAAACATCAAAAAGGTGGTTGTCAGAATCCTTGAACTGGCCCATTGGGAAGATGACATACAGAAAGACCCACGTGATACCTCCAGTAACAGGAAGCCATAGTCTCACCACAACAGATGGGATGGGAAGGATGAGCTCTGTTCCAACCCCCATTCATCCTAACACTGAGGCTAGTGTCACCTTCCTTATGATTACTCCTTTGTGTAACACGCTTGGCATACAGTGGGCACCAAATAAGTAGCTGTCGAATAAATGTACATACATTCCTTATGTCCCAGGTCATAATCATAAATACCTAATTCCACTCCCTTAACACCAAAGATTACTGCAATATCAAGGCAAGTGGTATTGGAACATAATAGCAATGAGAACAAGAATAGGGTTGTTTATCCTTCCAGAGGCAGCAAAGTCACCCTTAAAAATATTATCTGCTCCATTTTATCCTCCCTGTCTCTCCCCCACCCCACTCCCACCAAAAAAATGAAGTATCTCCTATCTTCTCCAAATTCTCTCAAAGCTCCCTGTGTAGCACTCAAAGGTGGGTTTGAAGTCAGCTACCAGCAGGCTCTGGTCCTTCCCATCTCACTCCTTCCTAAATGCCACTTCCAGAACCATCATCCAAAAGTACAGTACTAACTAATTCTCGGCTTTGTCATTTTCTCCCTTGCTTACTGAATGAAGTAAAATTTTTCTAACCTTAGAGCTATGGTGTTCCAGTTCCCCTAAGTCTCATATGACATGGATGAATCACGCTTCTCTAAACGCACCCTACTTGTTCCTCCTCCCACACATTTTTCTGTTAGGGAAGCCTTCTTAAGCCATCTCCCCTGATCAAAATCCTGACAGGCCTCAAAGCTCACTTCAGTGCCTTCTTCTCTACTTGTTTCCTGATTTCCGCTTCTGTCTCCTTCTCACTCCCCATATTCCCAAAACATTCTATTTTTTTAATCTGTTCATGGAATTTTTTATTTTCTATCTTATAATTTATTCTTTAGCTATATTCTTCCGTCTTATTGCTTCTCCAGTAAATTGTAATTCCAGTAGAGCAGGGACTCAATCTTATTCAGCTTTGTACTCCCAGATGCATCCATCCATTTACATAATCACTTTGTTCCCCTGTTTTACTTTTGTGATACTTATTTCTTTTCCCTCTCTACTACCCACATATGTGTGTGCAATAAAACATTTTATTTATTACTGACCACTTCTTAAACTTGTAATTATCTTTTTGAACTCCCATCTCTCTTTTTGTCTCTAGATTTCTCCACTCTTTTTCTTTCTAGGCTTCCTCATTTTTCTGTAATTTTGTATGCTCTTAATTCTCTTTCAAATTAAGTACTGAAAAATAAGCATAAAGCTTTTAACAGGATTACCCCTACAGAAATATAATACTCAAATATCAGAAAGTAAAACAAATGTTAAAACTTTATTACATGCTTATTTGAGGTAAAATAAATTTAGGATCAAAACATACTCCAAAACCTTATAGTTCAAGTTCTTCTCAAAAGCCCCCAAGTAAATATTTGTTAACCCGGTGGTATAAGTTGTTTCTGTTTTTCTCATTGTCTAATAAACCTCATAAAGAGATAATCAAGTATAATTTTACCTCAAAACAAGCTTCTCTTTGAGATTCCTCAGAAATAACCTGAAATCTTTTAGTAATAAAAGTCCCAAATTGTGCCCTCACATATTTCATCATTAATACTCTCAGAACATAAAATCATTGCTCATGTGAAATTGTTTCATAAGAGCATTTGATTTTCTCTATGTCAACAGCTTCTATTGTATTGAGAATAATGAATTTATTCTATTTTCTGCAGTCAGCTTTCAATTATTAGCAGCTACAGAAAAAACAAACGAGATGAATAGTTAAAATGCACCAATAATCCAAATCACAATTTAAGTCAAAAATTTCAAATTTTCTTCTCAACTAAGTAATTTATCTAAGTTGCAGGGAGAAAAAATGGTCGATTTGAGTTTCATCTCCTTCCTAGATCTCTAACTGATAGTGATGTAAATAAAACACAAAGCGCAAAAGCCAAGCAGAGAAGGTAAGAAGATGTCCTCAGATAATCCCTGAGCCTGGAAGTCAGCACGACTCAGCCATGACGGCTGGGTTGACTCAGTCGATAGAATCTGGCAGTGGCCTGATTTACATATCTGATGTCTCAGCCTGAGCTGCTAGTTGCCTTTGCCTGTTGTAGTAATACAAAGAGCTTTTCTCTGGTTCTGTCACATGAATCTCTCCTAATGGATCTTATTTCCTTGTCAGGGCTTTGTCTCTAAAAGAATAGAGGACTTACCCATAAAGGTTGACATTACTTTATGCATTAGATGTATCCAGAGCAGGGCTGTGTAAAGTTACCAGTTAAGAGTAAAATTATGTCTTTTAAAAGAAAACTTTACTGAAGGGGGCAGTGATACTGTTACTCAAAGATGGATTAAATTGTTCCGCTTTTGTGAAGAAAGTATCCTTCCAGCTCTTTCCAGTAAGAAGTTTAACTAATTGCCCAGAATCATTGCAGAGTCAATGTAATTATTTAATAATACTGAAAAGATGAACTTTCATCATATCAGGACTCAAAAATCTTGCACAGATTCCCATTTTATCCTGAATTAGATCTAAATTCCTAGAACCAAATCTTTCTACTTAGAAGTCATCTTACAGACAGCCTATCATGGACAACCACATTTTATAGATTAAAAAAAACTGAGCTAAAAGTTAGCTTGCTTAAAACCACACAAATAGCTAGTGAAATAATTTAGACTAGAATCTAGGCATTCTTGAGGAGCAGACCATATTAAAGTGTAGAATTCCTATTGCAAGTGTAAGTTGGTGATAAACACTTAATAAAGTAACATTCATCAAATTAAGCATCATGAAAATAAAGTTTGCCATGACTGCTTTTCCCTCCAAGTCTAATTCACAACACATATCAACCATGATAAATATTTTTTCATATGAAACATAGGAAGAAATGTATTTCCTTGAGTCCTCTGCTTTTTCAGGAAGGAGTTAGGAACTTTGGAGAAGCTATTGCTCGAGAAAATGTGAGTCAATAAAAAGCTACACTACTCTAGACTTTTTTCGTCCTCTCCTTTTCAGAACACTGGAATAATTCCTCTAGCTCTTACTTTCCTTCTAAGCAAAAAAAAAAAAAAAAAAAAAAAAAAAAAACAAAAAAAAAACCAAAACTGGGTTTTGATTCTATGGTTCTGCAGTGGCTCATCTTTTCAGATCACTTAAAACAAGATGAGTTTTATTAAACTTGGTACATTTGTAAATCAGATTGCTCTTACATATATAGTTGCTAACTAGAATGAAGATTATTTCCTTTAATTCTTGAGTTCCTTAAATATTTAAAATGAAGCAAATAAAAGCATTGCTAATAGGTTGGCATCTTGTTTTTAAGCAATCAAGCCTGTCAATGTGATCAACTCTCAGTCATACAGAAACAAGTGTAAAGTCAGAATATCTGCACGTTCACTGGAAGTCCACTGCCTTTGGTGTATGCAGCAGAGCTCTCCATCCTGGGACTAATGCATCACATTTGCAAGCCTGATTTGTAATGGCGCAGGACAAGTGAACTCGCACACACAACAGGTCAGAGGATGTTTGTCTTCCCATTCACAATGGTGACAAAATCTACTTCAGGGAGCCCTTTCGGCATAAACAGATCAGTTTTTTTCTCTTGTTGTTTTGTTCCCCAAACAGTTGTCAGCTATACCTTGAGTAGTCATTAGAAATATTTGTTTTTATCCAGCTGTCATTACAATTTAGCTCCTTCATAAAACTTTCAGGTGAGTAGCCTTGGTAAACGTTCTCCAGCATTTTCAGGTCAATTTGACTACCTTACTACCTTTAACCAAAACTGTTACAAAGCCTGAGGATTCAAGAATGCAAAGCGAACTTTGAGTATGCATGGACAAAATTCCGCAAAATAGCCAACCTGAAATACTTGCTTATGGATATGTATTTCTGATATCCATGGTCCTAGAGATCCCGGTACCAAGTGGAAATTTTGTCACTCCTCAAAATGCTGATAATTTTCCCCTTATACAGAAAACGTGTCCAAAGACATTGCTGTACCCATATGTGAAGGAAGGTTCCATGCCCCAAGTGCACAGCATGTTGTTTTTAAACACCAAGCCCTGGTTGGGCACACACCAGCAGACAGTTCTTTTTTTAGGTTCTATTACTATACAAGCAAAGATACTTCTTGAAATGCAAACTAATAGAGTTCCACACAAACTTCACAATGAGAGACAGTGATGGAAGGAGAGTGTCTTTGACTTAACCCAATCTTAATTTAAATGGATTTCAAAAAGCAAAACTAAATTAGGGAACTATAGATATAACTACAACTCTTTCCCCTCCTGAGGCTGAATATATACTGGTTCTAACACTGATATAAGAGAATGTGTTTAATCCAACCATTACACCTGGCTTAACTGTAATACTTACTAGTGTATTTGTTCCATTGCAAGCAGGATTAGACAGCAATTAGCTCTTTTTTGCTGGATTCCTGCTCACTCTAGCACAATCAACCACTCTCCAAATCACCCCCCAACTGACTTAGTAAAAGATTAAATAACCCTTGACTTATGTTCTCTAGATTGTTTTGATTTCCTTTTTTTAAACAACAAATTAAAAAAAAATTTGTTTTTACCATAGTAAAGTTTTAACTTTTATGTTAATGTTAAATAAGTTAGCACAGAAGTCACCTTTGGAGAATGCTTTGGGCTTCTTTCTTACAGCTGTAACCTTCCGTATCTATTCCACTTCAGAATGATATATTTAAGATATTACCCAAATATTTTCATAATAACTTAAAATACTGGAAATGATCAAACATATGAGGAAAATACTTCTTGACTGCATGAAAAATTAGAAAGGTGAGAACACTGAAAAGGAAAAGCTCAGCCATCTAAAGAAAAAAGTATATAAAGTCAGATAATATTTTTCTTTCAAATGTACTTGCAAATAAAATTCTGCTGAGTACCAGGTGGCAGAGGGGGTAGAAGAAGTGTGTTATAAGTCACTGTGAAAAGACCATCATCGGACTAAATGATCTAAGACTCCAACTAAGGACATAAAATACCATGTGGTCAACTCTGAACACTGCGTGTCACTACTCCTTCCCTTTTCAGGTGTAAGTCTTCCTTTCCCATCAGGGTTGCCCATTCCTCAAGGACAGAAGTTTTGCTTCATACTATTTCTTTCTCTAGCACCTTGCACACTGCCTTGCACATAGTAGGTGTCCAAAATATGCTTGCTTAGTTGACTAATTAAAAGCCTAAAGACATATACAAAATGACATGTCAAATGAGAAAATGTTATTTTACAAGCGACAAACTTATGTGTTCCCACACATTTTCCTATTTATCTTGAGTTACAGAACTGTCATTCTTTCTATCACGACTATCTGTGCTGATTCTGTCCCTGTTTATTCATCTTTGGTTACATAGAAAAAAATGTAGAAATTCTCTTGAGTTACAGAATTGTCATTCTTTCTATCACGACTATCTATGCTGATTCTGTCTCTATTTATTCATCTTTGATTACATAGAATAAAATGTAGAAATGTGACTAGAGTAAAACATTAGGGCTGGAGCTAAATCTACATGCCTAAAAACACTATTGCAGAATGAAAAAAGTCAAACCCATTCAAACAAACTAGTTTTGATAGTGCCCTACTAAAATTACAAAATGTTTTCCAATCTAATCACCTGCTATTACAACTCCATGTTAAATGATGAGTAACATGTTCACGTACTCAATCATAGACTCCCAGGGCTGGGTAGTACCTCAGCATGTTACATCTCCTGCTGGTAAGCTGCTGAAGCACAAGGTCTGCTGAACCTTCCACAGCATTTAATGCAGTGGCTTGCACATTAAAAGGAGTTCAGAAAATGTTTATCAAATTAAACATCTCCATTTTCTGGCTATAACACTAAGTAACTCTTTCTGTAACCAATTTTCATTCTTAACAACCCCCAAATTAAGAGGAATCCTAAATGAAAAAAAAAGTCATATTACTTTTATTTGCAAATATAATATGACATTATGAGCCTTAAAAGACAATGACTCTGTGACTATACTACCTACTTCAATGGGATATTTTTCCAGAGAAAGTAAATATCCATACTGGGGAAATGATGCTTGCTCTTTCAGAGACCTGAGGCAAAAAAGAATCACAGTAAAATAAATGGAAGAGTCACTTAGAAATGGTCTTCTGATTTCAAATTAAGCTCCAGGGACAGTTTATGGGAAACTTTCCTGATGAGCAGAGGGCCACTGAAATGGCGCTGTAGTGAACAATCCAATGCCAACAGCTCTTCTCTTTGTGTATTTAGCCTGCGAAAGAGGTATCCATTCTACCTTTGACTTTGAGAGCCTTTTCTACTTGCCAGAGTTATTAACTGATAGTGTTCCCAGTTCCCTCTAGTGCTGTTTTAGAAGCTGTACACTTCCCACCTCCAGCCATGACACGTTTTACATCAGCAAAGTCATCTCTGCTTCAGTTGCACAAAATATTAGATAGGCATTTACATAGCAACATCCTATTCAGAGTATTAATGGTAATAGTAAACTGGGCTGCCCATAAGCAAACTGCAGTTCTTTGAGCAACCCCATCTTCACCTTACCTAGACTTGGTGAACCCTCTGTCATTACCATCTCTCTCTTTCCCAGGTTAAAACCCACTTGTAGAACAGGATCTGCTAAACTCACTAGAAGGTATAATGAATTACTAATAGCTCAATGTGTTATTACTCACAGGGATGTTGCTGCATTTAAAATAGATAAAAAGTCTTAACCCTAGGGAACTGGTTGTAACTTTGAAATTTCAAGTCCCAGGAAGCAGACAGAAAACGTACACTTTAAATAAGATGCGCTAAGACAGGGGAGAGTGTGTCTTCCCTTTCTTCTGAAATTATGCCATGTCAATAGGCCCATTTTGCTACAAATACATTTGATTTTTGATTTCTTGATACCAACACAGTTACTATAATGGAATTATAATCGCAAGACTAATATTAAAAGGACTTTTAAGGCTGGGCGCGGTGGCCCACGCCTGTAATCCCAGCACTTTGGGAGGCCGAGGCGGGGGGATCACCTGAGGTCGGCAGTTCGAGACCAGCCTGACCAACATGGAGAAACCCCGTCTCTACTAAAAATACAAAAAATTAGCCGGGCGTGGTGGTGGGTGCTTACAGTCCCAGCTACTCGCGAGGCTGAGGCAGGAGAATGGCGTGAACCCAGGAGGCGGAGCTTGCAGTGAGCTGAGATCGCGCCACTGCACTCCAGTCTGGGCAACAGAGCGAGACTCTTCCATTTCAAAAAAAAAAAAAAAAAAAAAAAAAGGAGAGAAAAAAATTACTTTTAAGACTGAATTTTAAAACCCTCAGGAGGAAATATTTTCAAATATTTAATGAGCAAGTGTTTGGTAATAAATAGTGGGATTTATTTATTTATTTATAGTGGGTAATAAATGGGGAAAGTTAAATTTAGGGGGAAAATCTGTGCAGATGAACTCAGGCTCAGTGTTTTCTAGAATATTTTATTTTATTCTCCCTTGATAATAGTATAATTTGATGGACTCAAGTCTGCTTTCAACAAATGTAGGCTACCAACTTGCCTGATTTATTTCTTTCCATACTGAAAAAAGAAAACATCTGTATCTGTTCAGGAAAGATTTCAGGTTGTTTTTTATTCTAAACATATTCTGCATTTTTTAGTGGTAACAATTTTTCCTCTTGGATGGCATCTATGCAGTTCATTACCATTTTTGAGAAATCCAAACATTTAAGCAACTTAAGTCTAAATTGAACCCAAGCGTTCATTTTGGAATACCTTCTCCCCACGCGAACCCCACCACTAGGCAATAAATCCTGGATTTGCTTTTTCCCCTTATTCATCCAAATCAGTTTTTATTAATAGTCTGTGGTGGGCGGGGGGTGGGGTGGTTAGACTGTATTTTTATGAGAAGTTTCAATTTACATAAAAAGTAAATGGAAAGTACAGAGTTCTCACCCTCTAACTCTACCCCCACCTCCCAGTTTTCCCTACTGTTTACATTTTGCATTAGTGTGGTATATTTACTACAATTGACAAGCTACTATTGATACATTCTTATTAGCTAAAGTCCATAGTTGACATTAGGGTTGACTCTTTGTGTTGTACATTCTATAGGTTTTTGACTAGTGTATAATGACATGTATCTGCCATTACAGTATCATACAGAATAGTTTCACTGCCTTAAAAATCCTTTGTGCTCCACCAGTTCATCCCTCCCTGCCCAACTCAAAGCTCCTGGCAAATAGTAATCTTTTTACTGTCTCCATAGTTTTGCCTTACTCTGTAAGTTTTTTAGCCAAATATAAGACAGGGAACAATTCAGCAAGGGTGGTATCAGAGAGGTAAAATCAAGGGGATTTAATAATTTATCATAAAACATATTCAATTATAGGATGGAAACTACATGATTTTCACCAACAACAGATGCTTTTATTTATTCTTTTTATTCAATGAACACTAACTCGTTACGTGCTAATGTGCCTACATTATTTTGGGTGCTAGAGGTGACAGTAATAAGTAGACAGGATCTTTAACCTCATGGAATTTACATTCAAATTGAGGGGTAAAAGCGGACAGAAATTAAAAAGTTCAAGCAAAGTATTTTTCAATACTGCTAAGAAGGAAGATGGAAATAAAACATGGCTATGTGACAAAGGGATGGATGGGGAGAGTAGTTAGGGAAGGCTTTTCTGAGAAAATGACATTTGAGCTAAGAATTAAGAGATAAGGAGGAATAAATTATAGTGTTCCATTGCACAGTAGTGACTACAGTTAACAATAATATATTGTATATTTCCAAATAGCTAGAAGAGGTGGTGTCAATGGTATAGTGGTAAGTACAGCTGCCTTGCAAAATAGCCAGAAGAGAGGATTTTAAATGTTCTCACCACTAAGAAATAAATGTTTGAGGTGATGGATATGCTAATTACTCTAATTTGATCATTACACATTGTATACAAGTATGGAAACATCACACCATACCCCATAAATATGTGCAAAGAAAGCCAGTGTGGCTGGAAGAGGGTGAGCAAAATAGAGGGTGTGGGAGTGAGGCTGGAGAAGCAGATGAGACTGGAGAGGCAGGTGAGGTTGGGGAAGGCAGGTGAAGCTGGAGAGGCAGGTAGGCTAGAAAAGGCAGATGAGACTGGAGATGCAGGCGAGACTGGGAGAAGCTGGTGAGGTTGGGAGAGACAAATGGAGCTGGGGAAGCAGATGAGACAGGCAGGTGAGGCTGGAGTGGCAGATGAGGTTGGGAGAGGCAGATGAGGCTGGAGATGCAGGTGTGGTTGGGAGAGGCAGTAAAACTAAAGAGGCAGGAGAGATTGGGAGAGGCAGTAAAACTAAAGAGGCAGGAGAGATTGGGAGAAGCAGGTGAGGCTGGAGATGCAGGTACAGTTGGGAGAGGCAGGTAAAACTAAAGAGGCAGGGGAGGCTGGAGAGGCAGGTGAGGTTGGGAGAGGCAGGTGAGGCTGGAGAGATGGGTGAGGTTGGGAGAGGCAGGTGAGGCTGGGAGGGGCAGGTGAGGCTGGAGAGATGGGTGAGGTTGGGAGAGGTGGATGAGGTTGGGAGACGTAGTGAGATTGGGCAAGGATGGAGAGGCATGTGAGGTAGACAAGCAGGGGCAAATCATAAATGACCTTGTAAAGCCACAGTCAGGAGTTTCCATTGTATTTTAATGGAAGCCACTGGAGGATTTTAAGCAGGAAAGTGACTTGATTTGATCTATGTTTTTATTTCATTTTATTTTATTTTTTATTTGAGATGGTGATTGAGATGGAGTCTTGCTCTGTCACCCAGGCTGGAGTACAATGGCAAAGTCTCGGCTCACTGCAACCTCTGCCTCCCGGGTTCAAGCGATTCTTCTGCCTCAGCCTCCCGAGTAGCTGGGATTACAGGCATGTGCCACCACGTCCAGCTAATTTTTGTATTTTTAGTAGAGATGGGGTTTCACTATGTTGGCCAGGCTGGTCTCAAACTCTTGACTTCAGGTGATCCACCTTCCTTGGCCTCCTGAAGTCCTGGGATTGCAGGTGTAAACCAGACCCTTGATCTATGTTTTTAAATGTTCACTCTAGATCTGAAGAGATCTTAGAAGACCTATTTAAGATTAATACAAACAGTAAGACACTAAGAGCATTAAAGATGCCAACCATAACAATGCAAATCCTAGAAAGTAAAAATGATGTTTTAATTTCAAGGCCAATATCCTCATTACATGTATCTGTCCCCACCCACCCCATCCCTCAAAATAAATACTCAACAGAGATGACAATGGTGTTTTTAACCACTTCTGAATTCTACCAAGTTTACCATGTGGTATCGGGATATTTACACTCAATTCCCTCCCAAAATGGTTTTCCATAGAGAACTGTACATGAAAGACTTCATTATAAGTATTTCTGCTTCCACCGTAGCCTTTTATATTAATCTTTGGAAAACCATGCTCTGCCTGAAATTACAATTTGCATTTTAATAATACAGATGAGAAGAAGGCTAATATTTCAGTCTTGGCTTCAGCAGAAAAAACTGAAAAAACAAGACACTGTCACATGCTCGGGGATGTGAAATGGAAATTGCCCAGCCCCAGACCAGGTATCCTTCTGCTTACTACAGGTCAGCTTCAGGGAGCTCCCTCGCCACGAATGATTTCTCTTTCTTAGCTTAAAAGAGTAGTGGAGGAATAAGTGATTTCTACTGTCTGTCTCTATGGCAACTAGTACCCTAATTTCACCTCTTAGATGGCAATTATACCTATTCACTGAATAGCTTTCAGTCCCCATTTTTATGTTGAAAAAATTGATTTCATGAAAAATGAGATACAGGTAATAGGTAAACTTTTCCCTAGCAACCATGAAGTACAGTTTATAACAGGTATGGTCATTCATAAGCAGAATATGCCCTGTGGAAATTTTTATTTTTCATTCATAGAACGTTTACCTCAAATATCTTTCTTCTAGTTGTTTTTTAATGATAAAATCTTCATCTTTTCTTCCTGAAGGTTTATTTTATTCAATTATAAAATTAGTTGGGTTCATTATAGTTTGGTGAATACAGAAAAAATATAGAAAAGCATAAACAAGAAAATATAATTCACTCTCATATAAAAACAATCACTATTAATAACCTGCTAGCAACTTAGGTACATATACATAGAAATGTAATTTAAATCCTATTGCCCATTTTTTTGTAATCAAAATTTCTACAAAACATTGTAAAGACTTCTCCATACCATTAAATATTCTTCTAACACATGATTTTAATATCTTCAAAGGAATCTATAATATAGATTATTACATTTCACTTAGCTAATCTTTCTATGTTGACATTATTAACATAAATGTTTATGCATCTCTCTATTGGCTTAGAATAAATCCAAGAAAACGAACTCTATAGATCAAACTAATAAGCATTTTAAATTGTATTGCCAATTGTTTCTCCAAGAAATACTGTATCAATTCATTTTTCCACTAGAGGTAGATGAATGAGGGTATCCACTTCCTTAAATCCTTGATCAGAGGTACTATTTTTAAAGAGAAAAAAAAAATGTCAATTTAATGTTGAGGGGAATATCTTACTATATTTTCTTAATTTCTAATTTTAAGGTTAACTGTTTTTCATTTTTCATTGTTATTTGGTGGGGGCGGGGGAGTGAATTGCTTATTCACTTCTCTAGCAGACTATTGGTTGTCCCTTGATATCCATTCTCCCCTTATTACCTCATAACAGAAGAGACAACATTTAGCATACGGCCCCTTGAAATGATATTTTCCATTCTCCTTTGCACGGCCCCTTGAAATGATATTTTCCATTCTCCTTTGCAACTAAGTGTGGATATGTGCCAACTCCAGGCTGATGAAATAAATAAGTGTGGATATGTGTCAACTCCAGGCTGATGAAATAAAAGCAAATATGATCTATTCTATTTCAGATAAATGTCCTAAAAGGAAGAAGCTATGTCTTACTTCTTTTCATCATTCCTGATGGTTAGAATGCAGATATTATTGCTGGAGCTCAGCACCCATTTTGGACCATGAGGATAAGAGGTACATTCTAGGGATTAGCGGAAAAATATAGATTCCATATAAATTTTGTCTCAACCATCATAAGGCAGCACTGAGACACCTTTGGAGTCGCAATTTCTTACCAGATCATAAGCAGCCAGCATCTTTTTCTGCACATCTGGAATTGCACTCAGAGGCTCCAGGTAAGGAAAGCTGTCTTTCATCACAAGTGAGACTGAAGGAGTATTGTCACTGGTGATGAGCCGAGATGACAGAGTTAACAGGCACTGCTTCAGACTGGCAATTGGAGGGAGTCCACATAGTTCCTTAATAGACACGATTGCGTTCTGTGAGGAAGAAAACATGGAATCACACTTCTGACCACCTGACACATCACCCCCAGCACTCCCAGGTTTACAGAAAAGTATATTCATTTTTAAAAGATAATACACACAGCTATTCATGACTATACTTCATCTTGCTCAATTTTTACCAATAACCACAAACATCCCATGAAAGCAAAGCAGATTGGGACACAAGGCTATGCAGTGCTTTTCAAAGCAGAGCACTGGGATAGTCACACAACTAAGTACTGGCTGATCATGAATGCCATGTATGATTTGTATCATGGTGATCAGGAAAACATAATGGTAGGGGTTGTATACTGGAGTGCATTTCGCTAGGGCTTTTTTCCTCAAGGTAGCAGGATGCTACTGCTCACCACCCTCCATCTGACTAATCAATGGCATTCCTTTGTCACTTCATCAGTAAGGCACCTGACAGACACACACACTGAAAGCACATTTCATGTAGAGCTACATTTGTCCATGTTACGGTCTTTTCAAAAAATTTATTTGAAATAGAAATTATGACTATTTTACATTTTACCCACAGCAAACAGTACCTAATTTATTATGTGTCTCATGAATTTCATGACAATGATCACCTTCATTTTTCTACTGATGAGACTCCAAAAAATCCTTAACCCCAAAGACTTTATGTTAAGATAATATGAACTATCAACGCTACCTGGATATGCTTTATCTGTAACTCTTCTTCTATGTATTTTAAATACATAATATAAAATATGCAAAGTACATATTTCAAGAATTATATAAAATATGTAAAGTCTAATCTATAAAGTTAAGTGCAGAAATGGTTTATAAGTAATCTAACATAGGGATTTATAATAGTACTAGAATTATGTCAGAAAAAGGTACATAGAATATGCTGATATTATTTGGATTCTATTTTTTAAATGGTGGCTAAGACAACCCACCACAAGTATTTAACTGTGTCATGGGTTTGTGGTTCTGCATCACATGAATGATAATGGTAATGGATTTTGGTATTAGGCAATCCTGGATTTATTTTCTTTAATTTTTAACTTTTGTAGGTACATAGTAGGTATATATATTTATGAGGTACATGAGATGTCTTGATACAAGCATGCAATATGAAATAAGCACATCATGAAGAATGGGGTATGCATCCCCTCAAGCATTTATCCATTGACTTGCAAACAATCCAATTAGACTCTTTACGTTACTCTAAAATGTGCAGTTATTATTAACTATACTCACCCTGTTGTTCTATTAAATACTGGCAATCCTGGATTTAAAGGCTAACATTGTTATTTGTTAACTTGAAATATTTAGGAAATGCAGTAACCTTTTCAAATTTATTCTCTATCTTGAAAACAGGGATTTTTGGTGAGGATTATTATAAACACATCAGCTAAAGAAATAAAGTGGATTGAATAATATCCACTTTGCATATTGCAGGTACTCAGTTAATATCTGTTATTGTTTGCATCTAATAACACTAGCCTAGTAAGTATATTAAGTAGTTTTTTTTTAAGTTTAACACTGTCTCAGATTATAAGCATTAATGAAGGAAAGAAGACTTAACATTGAATTTCTAAATGTTGAGGCTAGTCAATTTCCATATACTCTAATTTTACTCTAATAATAATCTTGTGATAACTATAATTATTTTTGTTTCTTTATGTGGAGAATATTGATGAGCAGAGACCTGAAATAATTTGCTGAAGATCGCACAGGGATAGATTTGATCAAGAACCCATGTTCTTTCAATTAAACCACATTTCTAAGACAAGGTTAAATACTTTTCAACAAGTTTGAGTGCTGATTTTTTTTTTGTTTAGTTTTACTTGTTCTTGTGGGGAGTAATTTATTATGGTTGTCATTATACATAATTTAAAACTAAAAAATAACCTAATAGGCATTACACTTGTTTTATATCACTTCAAATTCTCTCTCATGTTCACATCTGCAAATATGTTATATATACACTGGTAATTAGTATGTGTGTGTTTGTATAATTTTTTATATATTACACACATATATTGTATATTCTACTTTTTTCCCATTGTTTCAGATGCACATATCCATATATCGATTCAGTTTTGTACTAAGGATATTTAATGGATATACAGCATTTTGCTACATCTTAGTTCAGTCCAAACTGAACACAGCATTCACAGTTAGAAACATAAAATATATCTGTTTTATCAAAGACAATACTGAACTTAGTTCAATGGTACACAGGTTTACACATCTTTCTTTCTTTTTTCATTTTCAGACAGGGACTTGTTCTGTTGTTGCCCAGGCTGGAGTGCACTCGTACAATCACAGCTCACTGCATCACTGACCTCCCAGGCTCAAGTAATTCTCCCACCTCAGCCTCCTGAGTAGCTGGGACTACACATGCTCACCACCACACCTCGCTAACTTTTGTATTTTTTTAGAGATACAGGGTTTCACCATGTTTCCCAAGCTGGGCTCGAACTCCTGGCCTCAAGTGATCCACCTGCCTCAGCCTCCCAAAGTGCTGGGATATAGGCATGAGTCACCGCGCCCAGACTTAAACAATCTTTCTGATAAATTTTTGCAAATCAGTTCATTAATAAAACATTAGAAGGGTAGGAATAAGCAGGAATAGGGAAGGAGAGTGCAGGATGTTTCTCCTACCTGCATATTTTCTCTCATATCTATGGCTTCTCGTAATGGATGAACTGCTATTTTAAAGATGTCATCAATGGTTTTAAGACCGATATTCCTGAGCATGGTATACTCCCGAACTTTCTTCCCCATTCTCACTGAAAGACTGCGCTTCTGTGCCTTTCCTCCTCCACTTCGATTAGTTATTGCTATGTGGACAAAAAGGGTTACGTGCTCCATGATGTCACCCACAAAAGAGCGCAGGGGAACATGCCGATATCCAGGCTGCAAACATTCAAATGGTATCGTATATTGCCCTATAAACTCATCCCCAATGTAGTCATCATCCAGAGCAACAAAACGGATCATGGCCAGCTCAGGTAGGTTTACTTGGAACTCAAAAGTTTCATCAAAAATAGGATTATCACTGTTTTGCTGTACAGTTTTAGTTCTTTGTTCCGAACAATCCGCTGGAATTCCGTGTATCTCTATACACACATAGGGATCTATGACATCCCCTTTGGCACAAGCTCCCTTGGGCTTTGGGAAATTCTGACCACTGATGATCTTGATATGAAGAGCTAGAGGAGACACCCCAGGTACAATGCCCTTTGTATTTGCGCTGAAGTAAGAAACTTCATCTCGCATGATAGACGGCCTTAGAACATAACCACATCCCCCATTTTGAAGAAACCAGCCCGTGTGAAGGTCCATCATTGGACCTGGAGTCTGAAAATTCATTGCTACAATCTGACAGCCACAATTCCAAAAGTCCTGTGGATTCAAGTTACTGGAATCGATCCTCATGGCACTGGGATAGATTCTTGATAAGAACTTCTTATTATAATTAACAAAATCCTCTGGGTACTCATTTGCAATGCGGCTGGCCTCTGTTTCACTAAATGAACAAATTTCCCAATAGTTTTGGCTTTTCATAGATAGTTCAAAATCCCTGTACTGAACAGATTTACAAATAGATACCAAATCAGAGAGCTCCCTACACAGTCTGATTTGTTTCTGCTCACCATTGTAATCTACCGACATCCTTCGAGACATTTCGGCTTCTTCATCTTCATCTGTAACTTCTCCTTCTAACACATCTGGATCAGAAGGCAACTTCTTTCCTTTCACAATGATCATTCTTTTTAATTTTTCTGGTGATGGGAGGTAGGATTCTGAGGGCAAAGGTGCTTCGGTATAGAGTTTATTGCCAAAGACCTTTTTCATCTGTTGAACCATTACCTTCTGCTGTAGCAAGGAGCAATGATTTCCCAAGCAAAGAATGAGTGGGTATTCAGAAGCAACAAAGGCAAATTTATTTATTACCTCTATGACACTTCGAAAGGAAACATGTGTTGTCATGTTATTTCGATTACAAAGGATTGGTTCATTATCGGAACCATCACTTACATCGAGTTCAATGCTTCGACAGCCCATTTTCAAAGCTCTAACATACCCATTGATGTCAGCTGGCCCCCTGAACTGGTCTTCTATTAGATAGGTGTTATGAGAGGCATTGATATAGTAGTGAGATAATGGCTGGGTCATATCTTGGGCAACCTTCTTTTGCTCAGGATCAAAAATGTCACATTCTGATGACAATAAATACTGGGTAAAGCCATCAATTGCAAGAAACCCTTTTTGACGTCCCTCTTCAGAAAGTTCATATCTCCTTATGATGTCTAAGCACATATCCTCGGTGATATGGGTGACTCCTTGCTCAGCTTCTAAAAAGAGCATGAGATCATTGGCATCCAAATATTCTTTGTTTTTAGATATCTGTACAAGTAAGAAATACACTTCTGGCCTGGTGCAAAGTTCACAAAAAGCTTCACAAAATTCCTCTTCGGTCACACGGGTGGTTAGTTTTTCCTTGCTCTTCTGGATTTCTTTAAACTTTAACCTGATCTTGGCTTCCTTCAGAGTAGGGTTGAGTTGTTTTATTAACTCTACCGAGGTGTCTTCCAACATAATCCCATTCCCATCAACATCTGCTGCTTCAAACACTGTTTTCAACCACATGAACCGTGGTGTGTTCTGGTTGCCCTCCATAAAATCAAGAGGCTGCTTACTTCGAGAAACCAGGTACCGTAACCCAGACACCCAGATGTTTGCCACATCTGCTGAATTAGCAACTAGGTCCAGAGACTCATAGTTTTCCCCATGGAGTATGGAAAAGGCACAGTCCTCACAGATCTGGTCAGCAAGGCCATTGTTTCTAAATGTTTCTGTGTTTTTCCCCAGTCTGATCTCTTTTATGGCAGAAATATCAAGCTTGGCTTTCTCAAGGTCTTTCTTTGAAGGTTCCCAGCGAAGAGCTTGGAGGTCTGTGTCCAGAGTGAAAAAACGGTTGTAAATGCGAGAATTTGGCCGGACTTTCTTCAGCTCACAGCCAGCTTGCATGAAGCTGATGCAGTCATTTGCACTGCTAATTTTCTTTTCCGATGGCATGCTGCTGAAAGACACGGTTTTCTTTCTTCCACCACATTTTTGGTTTGAAGGATCCTGTAAAACAATTTGAAAAGAATGAATCAATATCTTTTAGAAAACAGACAAATTCAGTAACACTCTATGAACTCCTCAAACTTCAATTCACATATTGTGATTATTTGAATAGAGGCTAGCCTAAAGTTTACCTTTTCACTTTTTCAGAAAAGAGAAATTGCTAAGAAAACTGAAATTATAGGATTCAGGCAAAAACTTATTTTTCAGATGCCTGTGTGGTCTTTGAAACAAAATCAAGTATTAAGTACAAATCACTCTGATTTGTTCCTTAAAGCAGATTTCTTAAGAACCTCATGCTGGTGCCTCAACTACCTAGCTCAACTCCCAATAGATATGCAACAGAAATAAAGCTGTATATTTTTAAAGGTTTCCTCATTTATACTTTGCAACCTTTTAAAGAGGTTTTCTTAAGGTGGATTTAAATAAATGGTTTTACCTTAACATACTTTGTATCACAAAGTGCTTAACTGAACAGCTTAACTAGAAATCACTTTTTTTCTCAAGCTTTTTCAAGGTGTCTTGAAAGTCAAATTGAGAGCTAACAATAGCCAATCACTCACATTTGAGCAAATTTTCAAACTGAGGTAAACAATTTGATTTTAACATTATAGGAATTCACACCTGCATTTCAGTGTAATGTTATTAGTAGGCACAGCTTAAACCAAATAGAAATATGAATGGCTCTACTATCTTTTTAAGGTTCTTCCAATATAAGTTAAATTTCAAAGCCCTTTGCCGGAAGATTTTACAGGAAACACTTTCACCTTGCAAATGCCATTTCTGGAAGTGTCCTTGGATCTTAGTGTTACAGAATTCCAGTTTCCTCAGCCCATTTCACCCTTCCCTGACCAACAGGGCCAACAGGTCATCAAAATTCATCCGTTCAGAAGAGAGTATCTTAAGCAGGTTTATTATTTTTTGAGACTGTTTCCCTCTTGATTGTATCTAGGCCTTCTCCCCTATCATCCTTCCTAAAATACAGTTCCAGTCCTCTGAATACCGATGAGATGATGGATTTCATTTCAGTCTTGGACTGTCCACTGTGTCTATCATTCCCAATTCATTTACACTGAATATCTGACTGATGCCACTTAAACTGGGTATTTCTTTATACTAGTCTCTGTTCTGACCATAGACTCAATTAATGATGCTCCCAACCACATCCCAATTCACATGACTGCCCCAGGAACAAATTTCCCAAAAGCATCATAATGCATGTTTACCATGCCCAATTTTATAAGCATACCAAAGAGTCAGCAAAATGTAGAGTGCAAAGTACCTTGTCCTTGGAGAAAAAATAACTGTTCTTTTTTTTTTTTTTTTTTTTTTTTGATAGAATCTCGCTCTGTTGCCCAGGCTGGAGTGCAGTGGCATGACCTCAGTGCAATGCAACCTCCGCCTCCCGAGTTCACGTGACTCTCCTGCATCAGCCTCCCAAGTAGCTGGGATTACAGGCACATACCACCATGTTCTTGAGTTGTAATTATTCCACTCCCTAAATATATGACCTTGAGTAAGTCACTTAACCTCTCTCAATCTTAATTTCTGATAGGAATTAGTAATCTTTTTATATAACATAGTGTCATTGTGAGACTGAGTGCATGACTGTTCTTTATAAACTGTAAGGGCTTCAAAGGTTATGCTTTTCAAAGGAAGAGGAGCATTGCCTTATACACCCAGTAACTGTAGGACTGAGTAGGTACTGACCAGGATATTGGGTATTATACAGAAGTTAATTCATTCCTGACTTCTGAACATTTCAGACAAATCTTCAGTGATAAATTGAAAATATTTTTAAAACAACCACATGAGATTACTATTTCAAATACCGAAAACTATAACCAAAGTAGTCTGGACCGTATCCTTCATTGGAAATATTTTAAAACAGGGTAGAATATCTTCTCTGGGATCTCATTTCATCAGTTCTGCCTATATAAACTTGCCTATCCTATGATTCAGAAAAGACAGGACAATTTATTATTCAATTGACTAAAACTCTACCCATGAAAAGGAAACAAAATATGCTTTAGTTATGAGATGTTGGTGGGATGATTCATTGACTCCAATATATATCAGATCTTCAAGTGACAATGATAGAAATTACCCAATTTAGATTACAGAATATTGCCTGTTGGTGCCCTGGCATTTAACAACTTAGCTCCTGCTTTTACAAAGAGTTGCTATTTTTAATTATCCTATAGTGGTCAATTTCCTCATCCTTAAGTTAAAAAACACCTATAAATCTTCAGCTAGTTATACACAGATGCTCTATTAGAACACATTTAAATTTGTCACAACTCACATGCTTAGAAATATCAGATGTTTGTGTGTATTTTTCCACACCATCAAGGCAGGCACCTAATGGCATTGCTGAGACGGGATTAATCTACCAAGTAAAATAAAGAAGAAAACTGTGAATTCTGATGGTAAATGAGATTGTGACTCAGCTTTTAAAGCTAACCCTTTGACTTGCGTTTTAAGCTAATGAGAGTTTTCACATTAAAAATGATTTTTATATAAGCAGTTCATGTTCCAAATAGAATTGTTGTCAGCAGAGTGATAAAATCTATAATAGTTTCTAACAAATATTAAATGGGAAATTAATGCTACTCTAAATGAATGTATATGGTTCCTATACCCCAAGTATGACATTACGCTAGCATTCTCCATAGTCTATCGCTCTGTTACTGACTTGAGCCACTGTTTATTTGTAAGAACAAAACCACTCTTATCAGAATAGCTTTCTCTTACAAGGCTCTCCTCTGCCATATCTCCTTAAATCAAGACATTCCCCCCTAGCATGACAAGCCTTCAAGAAATATATGTTTTATATCTAGCCTGCAAAAGAATCCACCTGCCCATAATGCTAATTTCTTGTTTTGACCCACAATTCCTACATGATTATAAAACTTATATCAAAATCCCACCTAAAACTTGGAACCAGCAAAAAAGATAAGATTCTTAGGTTGTCATTTTACAAAGGACAGAATCCAAAGTCATTACAAGTTTCCAAATGAGCTAAAACTTGGCCAGAGCATGTGTGAATGAATAATTAGTTTGTCTGCTGATTACTACAGCCAAGATTATGTACATTCAAAATATGCTGGAAAAGGTTCAGGACTCTGATATTTCTCCAGGTCTGCCACAGGAAAGAAAAATGTCTGGATTCAGAGAGCAATCATGCTGTTCTTTCAATAGCCATGCTATTGGCTCTGACAGGCTGGGAAAGAAGACGGGAGATGGAAATGGTGCCTCAGCAGACAGGAAGGGTGGAAGACTCCAAATCTTCTAAGCTTCTTCACCACCAGAGTCCTATACCCCTACATCTGTATTCCCTCAAGAAGATCTTGGCAGATTGGTGGTAGGAAAGAAGGAATATTAAGGTAAACAGACTAGAAAAAGTTGAAGGTTAGGTATCAGTTTTCATTCTTGGTAAATACAAAATATAATAATTATGATGATGATGATTGAATGAGAGTCAATTTGATTCACTATACACTTAACACAATTCAACTATATACTTAAAAATGGTCAGACGGTAAATTTTATGTTATGTATGTATTGGGAAGATGGGTACTTTCGGCACTTTCCAAAATAAACCAAGTTTATTATCAGTTCAAGTGTGCTCCAGTCAATGTCTAGCTCATTAGATGACTGAACTGATTCCAATGACCATAACATCTTTCCAGGAGATTTTTATAAACTCCAAGGTCTTTCAGTTTATTTCAAAGCCAACTCTCCTCACACGAGAATGAAGGCAAGAGGCTGAAGTACCAATACCACTTCCACCCGACTCCTGTCCCACAACCAAAGTTTCTCTTTGAGCAGCTTACAACAAAAGCTTTAAATTTATTAAGATAAATAGTGCATTGTCATTCCTCTGTCCCCTACATTAAAGCTTAACCTCACACTGCAGTTGAGTCCAATAATTAGTCAGACATTGAATTCAATCCTTTCTACTTTCTAACATTCTATACATAAGTCTCCACGTTATCATTTCTCAAGAAAGGAATCACATTTAAATAAGTTAAACTAAAAAAATAAACAAAATTGGGTTTATATGGTCTCTGAACATCTCTAAATAATACTTCACATTTTGGATCTACTGTCTTTTGAAATCAATCAATATCTTATAAAGGATTCAATCATCAGAATCAAGAAGAGTCTCATGAATTAGTAAAGCAATAGACAAATATTTTACTCTTTTGTTAAAACAACACAAGACTGATTTATCTATAAGCACTGTTTCTAATATATGTATATAATAAAGATAATTTCTATCTAATCTTATGCTATAAGGTCTGATTTCTAAACTTAGAAGTCATTTCAAAATACAGGGGGAAATGGCCAAATGTCTTTTCAATTTTTTAATTATTTTCTACAACATTGTTGCTTATCTACTACTGTTAGGAATAGGATACCAATCATGATTAAATGGGACTCTTCACAACAGTAAAAGATTTTCAGCTTCCTAAATATTTAATATTTTAATACATTTATTTAAATATTTAATTATTTTATTAAGCTAAAATTGGAAACAAAGTTCAGATAAATCAAATAAATTTCCATTGACATTTGCTTTCCCTAAGCCCAGTAAGATTGGAAATAACGCAAGCTCCTTAACCAAAATAAAAAAACGCAAAATCATTTTTCTTCAAAACACGTTGATAAGCCCCCCAAAATTCTACTTATTCAATGGAAGTTTTGGGTCTCAATCATGAAAATATTGAATTATTTAAATATAATTTCAGGAAAAAGTATACTGAAATTGCACAAAAAATGTGAATGTACCTAATGCTTATACACTTAAAAATGGTTATGTACTTAAGTGTACTTACACACTTAAAAATGATTAAATTGTAACTTTTATGTTATGTATATTTTAACACACAGGGGGAAAAATGCACACTGAAGCACTGTACGAAAATTTAAAAGTGAGTAAAGGAAATACCAAGCCCAAGCTTCCCTGCCTTTGACCTCATTAGCATGTTTAAACATCTAATTATATCATCACATATACTTTTTGGTATTTTGGCAAGTTGTTTTAAGCAAACAGTTCTAAAATGATTCTTTGTTAGAACAAATTTACACAACTCTAAAGACTAGAAATCAAAACACCAATTGTCAAACTGTGATGAGAAGGAATCTTTGTTTCATAACACTGAACTCTAGCTACGTAGTGTAAGGAAGGGAAACATTTATATTTGAAAAGTTATCTTAAGAAATGATTAATAAAAATTTAATAGATTATACCAAAAGATAAGCATATAGCACATAGGTTTGATTTTCACCATAGGGACCCTATCTGTTCTTATATACAACCTATACATTATAAAAATATGCTATTCATTCTGGTTTTGTAAAGTTCCAAGGAAAACTGAGAAACAAAAATTTGGTTGATACCCGACATTCTCAAAGGATGGTAGACAATACACAATCTAGAATCCAGATAAGCTCCAACCTTGGATATTGAGAGGCCTCTGGTCTTATTCTTCATTTATTCATTTGACAAACAAGAATAGGTACCTACTCTGTGATGGAGCCTAGCACATTACAGAGTTCGGAGGAAACTGATAAGGTTTCATTTTTATCTTAGATATATCATTCTGCATATGTGCTAAAGGGATTTGATATGGACAAAACTGAAGATGGTACATTAGATGACTATTTCATTCAGCATTACAATAAAGAGATAATGATGGCCTGAGCTAGATTCCTAATAAAAAGGATGAAGGTATTAGGTAGATTAGGAAGGTATCCCAATAAAAAGGATTCCTAATGAAAAGGATGAAAGGATTAGGTAGGTTCCTAATAAAAAGGATGAAGAGGAGTGGGAAATATCAAGAAACATGAGGTAAAACAAGAACTTCTTCACTGAATAAAGGATGACTTCTAGGTTTTTGGTTTGAGTGAGAAGTGAATGGAAATATTACTAAATGAGCTATGAAATATCAGGGGAAGTGAAGTTGAAGTGGAAACTAAGTTTACTTTGAGCCATGGTGGATTTTATATGACTATGGGCCATCTAGGTGAAGTTGTCCAATGGAAAGTTGGATATATGAGTCAAACCTCCAGGGAGAAGTCTGGGCTGCAGTTTCAGTGTTGGAAGTTACACCTATAAAGGGATAAACAGAATCTTGAGCAGAGTAGAGTCACCTATTAAATAAAAGCAGTTGGAGATGGGCTAAACCCAGAGGAACACCAGTATTTAGAGGCTGGGCAGATAAAAGAAAAAAAGAGCTGAAGGGTAAGAAAACCAGGAGTATGAGCTTCCACAGATGCCAAGACTAAAAGGAAAGCGTACTGGAAATTAAGATCTGAAGATAGCTTACTGAATTCAGCAGTTAAGCAGTTACTGCTAACTTGGGCAAGAGAATGTCTTATGTTCCTTTTAAGATGCCTAGGATAGAGAACAAAATGAGACCCAAACTGCAGCCATGATATGAGCTGAGAGTAAAGGGTTCCAGGGAAGGAACAAAAGTTCTGCAGTGGGAAAGACAGCCAGGATGGCTACCATACACTAAGTGAGATAGAGTGGCCCCAAATGAGACTGAACAACAGGCAGAGGCAGAGAGTAATCAATCCAGGAGAGGGCTATCCTCAAAAATGTTGGCTTCACTAACCTGGATTGTGATCACAGAATGGAATTCAGCTCTGATGCACACACTTTGCCTGTCCAATGGGCCTATGCCCAAAATCACATCCATGTTTGGCAGTTAAGTGGTCTGGAGAAAACCCATACCCATACACAAGGCCTAACTCTTCACACAAAATTCAAGGTGGTGGGGGAGATGGGATCATCACTATATCTGTTGCCTTCAAGTTTCAGAAAAGGAAAGACTGCAACTGTAGAATTATACCATTAATTTCATGTTAAAATTTCCCAAGTATTATTCCCACGGTCAACTCCAGTTACTTAATGCAGAGACACAAACAGGTGATGCACTTATTTATAGTTAACACCATGTGACTTACCCAGGGTCACTGTGTGATACAGTGGGAGCGGAGGTCCTAATAGCCACTATTGAGAAGTAGCTGAAGCATAACCCAAGTAAACCACTGACCTTCCCTAGTGGGTGCCTTATTGGTGAGGATCTGAACAGTTATTTTATGATCAATAAAGAAAGCATTTATTGTCTACATCATCTTCTAAGTCAACAGAATTAATTAAAGGCAATGCTAAGTGTATGCACGCACATTTCTCTAGCCAAATTAAGTTCTATGTCTTAATTTACCATTAAATTTTATTTATAAAAGGTGATTCATTTAACAAAATGCACTAAAGCCATCTCCTTTAGGAAACCCACTCTGATACATATGCTGTGGTGGGGATGGGATACTAATTAAAATATAGGCAGCCAGTGACCCTCTAAATTTTACACATCTTCTCTGAAATGACTCTCTTCACTTGGAAGCAAAAATAATTGATGTTCTACAGGCAAAGCTAGCAATAGAGTGCAGAGAAAAAAACAAAAAAAAACAAAAAAAAAAACCAGTCAATTTCAGAGTGGGTAGTTTTGTTAAACAGAAGAAGCTTCCCCTGTGCTGTACCTCACTGCAATCAATTGCTCATTAGAACTCATTAAGAAGGGACACTCTAAATAAAAGTGATTATCTCAAGCTCTTCTTCTGCGTAGTTTCCATCCAGTTAGCGTTATTCTGCAAGAATGTTTCTTGTTATACACATCCCATGGATTATTTCAAACACAACTTTCATTTACACAAAGATTCACTGAACCCCTACTCTGGGCTATGCATTGTACAAGTGATTTGTTCTTTAAAAAATCATTAATCCCAACACTAATGTTGTCTGGAATAAATATTAATGTATTAATTTTGTAGCTAATTAAATCAGTAAATAAGAACAAAGATCATCAAATTTAATAATTAGGGTAAAATGTATAAAGAATGCTTCTAAATAAACAATAAAAACAGCTTTAAATAACATTAAAGATGTTCATGAGCCAAGCCCACAAAGGAGCATAAAAGGCTGATGAGGTATATTAAACAGAAGTACTACACTCCTTTGTAGTGTCAGCTGCTTCCATGGAAAGGCCTCGTTTCTTATTTTAATCTTGCCAATTTCCTCTTGTATCCTTCACAGTCCACTGCTTCGTATACAGTTATGAGGTATGCGAACTTCCATTTTTCTAGTCAACAACATGGTCCTTTTCACTAATCCTACTGCTGCATGCAATGAGTAGTTTTGTTAGTACTGTGCTTTAGCTGCGTCAACTTGAACAAAATGAGGGTGACAGCAAATAAAGGTCATCTGACGATTTATTCAGCGGCCTCTGAGGAACAACTTGCATCTATCAGTCCCTCTAAGACAGATGTCTGCCTCACACTCAAAAACAATACATTTAAAATTAATAGGTAGTCTGTGCAACTCTTAGCAGAGGTGCCAAGAACCAAGTGGGCTTGGAGACTGAGATACGATTCTGCCCTTCCTCAGGAGACCCCTGCACAGCAGGGCCCAGGAATCCTGGCAGAGCTTATTCCAGCACTTACTGTTGTTTCTGGTGTGACAATTAATTGGATGTTCTCTTTATGGAAAACAGGATGTCATGTCCCTTTAAAAGGAAAATCAATGATGAAGGCTAGCTAAATGTATACTTTTAATACCTACATTGCTAATACATCTCTTTCAATGTATTGTTATAAAGATTAAATGTAATGCTCCAATTATTTCACAGGTATAAACATATAACTTGATGCTTAATTAGGGCATTCATCAGAAACTTATATGTAATTAGGTAGGCTTTCAAATTGACGCATACTTTTGTATTTTATTCTAATTAATGTTGCACATTTACTTAAAATACTTTATCTGAAAAATTAAAATATCAACAGAAATAAAACATTATTAAATAGAGTTCATGTCACAAACATTCCTGACAGAATTTCCCACCTCTCTTTGTGTCCTATGTAGTGAGTTCACAGAAACGTTTTTCCTTCATTGCAACTTTTCAGTTTTTAATGGTAATATCTGCCCTCAACTATGACACACCAATATATTATTTATATTGATTTTAGTCACTTTGGAGTCCAAATATATTTTTTAGTCATCTAACTTTGAATTAAGCATATTTAAAACTGAAAAGGAAATACCCAATGTGCCTCAATATTATGTGAGTTTTGCCATTTATTATCATAGAGTGTTATTGGAGCTGAGTTTTAGAACAGATATGATTTATAAAAATAAAATCATTCACAGTTATACCAGCTTAAGTGGAAATAAGAGACATAATCAGCCTTTCTTCAGAGCATAAAGTTTTCATCAGTGAAATAGTTTGAAAAATAGTCAGTTTCCAGGAATTTATGGTTTTCTGTGCAACATTTGCTAAGGACAAAACTCCAGGTTATATGCATCACTTACAAATTCAACTCAATGACATAAAATATATAACTACTAGTGGTAGTTCTTAGAAATGAAATCAGTTCTATTGTACTGTACAGTAATATACACATGTAGGTTTTTCATTACAAAAAATATTCTGTAGAAGATATAAAAACAGTGAATTTGCTTTTTAAAAATATTTTATAAATGTGTGTCACTTGGGACAAGGAGACTAAATTTCAATTTTTAAAAAACCCAATTCTATTCAAACTTAAGAAATAATACATTAATAGTCTAAACTGATCTTTCTATCTTTCTCTAGATTTGGAGAAGTCTAGTCTACCATTTAATAAATTGGTGTATATATTAACAAATGGACTCCTTCTTGCATTTGTATTAAGTCTGTATTGTAAAACTGACATTTAAATTATTTTAAACTGCCTAATTGAGTATTTCTTTTGAAATAAACCCCTTAAAGCAATCTCTGAGTTTTCCATAAGACAGATCCCTGAACCCCATATAAAATAGAATGTCAATTATCTTGATTGACCCAATGCTATGTGCAAACACATCCTTAATATGTTTTCTCTTAGGACAATAATAGAATATGTCCTTTGGGACTAGTTATCATAGAGATATAGAACCTTTGGCCCAAATAGCCACCTTGGCTTGAATGTCAAGATGAATCTGATTAAAGGTTTTAAATTTTACCCATAACTTCCAGAATGGGTTAGAACTATCTAACACTTTAATCCTTATTGCATTACCTCTGATTAACTGAACATCAGCATCTGCTCATGTTCAAGGAACAGATGGCAGATTTCAGAGAATGAATATTCTCAGCTCAGGGACTCCTTTAGGGTGAACTCTCCCTCACCCCCATTCATACCCAGTGAAGGCTCCATGGTCAAAATGGAAACAAATTCATTCTCTTAACTTAGAAAAATGTAAAAGAAAACTATGAAAGCATAGTTCTTATTTGAGATAATAAAACTCAAAGTCCATAAATTTCATACTGATAGAAATTCCTGAATTAATTAAATTCCTTCTCTCCAAACCAAAGTATTGGATTAGAGATTAATAAATTTTACTCACCATCACCACCTACTTGCATGACTTTTTGCAAAGCAAATTTCTATGTCTATAATTTTTATTTGTCAAAAAAATATAATTCCTAGCCTGATTCATAGGGCTGTGTCAAGGAATAAAGGAAATAAAGCATGCTAAAGTACTTTGTAAAACACGGACCACAGTCTGACAAAATTCCACAAAAGTGAATTATAGATCTTTTTATGAAAATAAGTAAAATATGGCAATGTATTAAATAAATATATTCTTCAAGAAGTCAGATTTATTCCAGGAATGTAGGAATGAGTCAACATGAGACAGTCGATCAATGAAATTCAATAAGTAAACAGATTAAAAGAGAAAAACAATTGATCGTAACTAAAACTACCCCAAAGACATCTGACAAAATGCAGTACCAATTCACACCAAAACTCTCAGTAAACTGAGAAGAGGAGAAAACTTCCTTAACATAATCAAAACCATTTCAGAATCCTAGAGGAAACATTTTACCAACTGGTGAAGATTTAGAAGCATTCTCATGAAAATCAAAACGCAAAACAAGATTAAAAAGCACACTATTTATTTAATTTATATTTTAATATAATTTTGGATAGTTAAGTCAAAGCAATAAGGTAAAGATAAGAAATTAAGTGTAAAATATTGTAAAGAAAGTGATAGATCACTATTACTTGCAGAAAATATAACTATTTACCTAGAAAATCTCAAAAGATCAAACAAAAAACTTATTAGAACCAATAAAAGTGATAGTGGCAAAATATAATGTAAATATAGAAAAATTAATAGCTGCCTTATATGCCAACCTGTTTCTAAACATAATGTCAGGGGTGAGTGGGCGTGAGAGGAATACCATTCAAATTAGTAATTAAGACTATATAAATAAGTCAAGAATAAAGTTAACAAGGTGTGTGCAAAACTTAGATACAGAATTTTATTTTACTTAAAGTTAAAAAGGAAAAATTAAATAAATAAAAACATTAAAAATTACCAAAAATATACTACTGGCAAAATTCAAATTCTTCACAAGTTAGCAGAAAAACACAATAAAATTGTAATGAAAAGCCCAATGGGATAGTTTCAATGGATGCAGTCGTAAGAGGTATTTTAAATAACAAAGGAAACAATATGTTATTCAATTATTAGTGTTAACAAATTCAGTATTCATTTGAAGAAAAAAACTAGATTTCTGCTTCATGTCAGACAAAAAATAATTTTAAATAAAGATTAAATAAAACACAGAAATACTAGGAAAAACTGTAAGAGTATTTTTGTATAGTTTTGGGTGAGGAAGACCTTTTCTTAACAAATATATTAAGACCAGAAAGCATAGAGGAAAAAATTGATAGATCTGACCATAGAGAAACTTAAAACTGTATTAATATTTTTTTTTAAATTCAAACTGGAATATATTTGCTCCATGTTTCTTAATTTATAAAAATTGTTGTGGCCGGGCGCGGTGGCTCAAGCCTGTAATCCCAGCACTTTGGGAGGCCGAGACGGGTGGATCACGAGGTCAGGAGATCGAGACCATCCTACCTAACACGGTGAAACCCCGTCTCTACTAAAAAAATACAAAAAACTAGCCGGGCGATGTGGCGGACGCCTGTAGTCCCAGCTACTCGGGAGGCTGAGGCAGGAGAATGGCGTGAACCCGGGAGGCGGAGCTTGCAGTGAGCTGAGATCCGGCCACTGCACTCCAGCCTGGGCAACAGAGCGAGACACCATCACAAAAAAAAAAAAAAAAAAAAAAAAAAAATTGTTCACAAATGAATTTTGAAAAGACAAATTCACAAAATTATACAACTGCCTAGAGAATATATAAAAAGATGCTCAAACAAATAATTATACATTATGTGTGTGTGTATATATATATATATATACACACACAAAGGTATACACAAATAAAATGACTATTTTTGCCTATCAGATTACTAAAGTTTAAAAAATGTGAGATTGTAGGGAAATGGAAATTTTTATACAAGAGTACATTGAATATAAACTTGCACAACTTTTCTGGAAGGTAATGTAATAATATGTTTTAAAACATTAAAGATGCATCTACTTTGATCCAGCAATTTAATTTTTAGGAATTTAAAGAAATCTGAAGGAAATACTCGAGTAAATGAGCAAAGATATAAGTAAGAGGTGGTTCACTGCCATGCTGCTGATATTTTAAAAAGTAAGTACAAACTTATAAACTAAACATTCATTCCCAGTAAGGACTGGCAAAATAAATTATGGTACATTTCATGTAACAGGATTCTATACAGCCCATTTAATGGGTGATGTAGACCTATAAATCTTAAAATGCATTGTGTGTGTGTGTGTGTGTGTGTATACTTAAAAAGCAGATAACAGAACAGTACTTATAGTATAATATGAGAGCTTGAGAGCTTACCATTTACCTATGACAAGTCTGGAAGAATATATTTCCATTGGTGACAGTGGTTATCTCTAGAAAAAGGGAGCAAAATTATGGAATTTTCTTTCTCTGTATTGCTCAAATTATTTAAAATTAACATATATTAGCATATATTATGAGAAAACATATTAGAGACAATTAGAAAGCATTAGTCCTATAATTACCTCATGAATTATCAGAAAGATAGATAACACCTTGTAGAGATTAATGACATCCATCTTTTTAAGCTTTTCTGAGTCATAACTAAAATGGTTAAAATTTCAAAGAGCCCAGGAATTCAAGGGCTCTTTTGAAATTATTTTTATTAAAATAATTACACTGGTGTTATTTTAGTTAAATACAATTTTTGAAATATTTATTATTCTTGGGAATGGTCAATGCACTTCTAATACAATATATAAAAATAGCCCTTAAATATCATGTCAGATCTTTGATTTGGAAATTATTTTAGTATCTTACATTTTAGAACTACTAATATTAGTTAGCTATGGTGAAAAGAATGTCCAAAGCACAATTCAGTTTTTTAATGTATCTGGAAAATTAGTCTCATAAATATTTAAACAATCAATTTGAATGAAAATGTATATCTTCTCTTAAATCAAATTTTTTCTACCTCTAAGTTTTGAGAGTAGATGTAAGCATATGAATGTTCCCAGAGGAGGAAAAGAAGGTTAAACTTGAGAATTCCTTACTAGATGTTTAAGTCAATTTGATTTCAATTAAATGCACTCCATTGATAATAAGATTCAAATCTGCTATATTGAATTAGGATTTAAGTATATCCCAAAGTACTGGGCTCAGTAAGAATTCCATATAGGTTACAAGGTCTTTTACCTTTCAGAGCACACATACTATTAATAATTATAAAATTTTCAACCACAGTCATCAAATATAGAATGTAGCCTTAAAAGTTCTCCATCAGGTGAACTTGGCCTATCCCTCTATTTTCATGTCTAGATATGTAACTACAAATTTGCCTTTGCATTCTGCCCCCTAGTACACTCCCAAATCTTCAGAAAGTATACATTAGTTCACCAAAAAGTCTTTCATTGTCTTTTAATCCGCATTCCTTTATTTCTTCTTTAATAGAGGGTCCTTATCTGAACTCAACTAATCTTACCCCTCAAAATAATTTCTGCCCATCTCTGCCACTTAAAACACTCTTCTACTAATTGTACTTAACTCTACATTTAACATGTGAAATCTCAGGACATTCAACTACTGAATGCAATATTTCACTCAAAATGTTACTTAAAATAGCAGATACTTTCCAAACCATTTTTACACTGTCAGGAAAAATATAGTTGTCAATATATTTTTTCAAAAAACTAAATCTGTTCAATTACCACCAGGCTTATTGCCTCCTGAGAATATCCGCAGAATGAGAATATAATTACAAGTAATAAGAAATGGTAACTAAAATTTAAAAAATGCTCTCATAGCCCATGTAAATCTGAGCCAAATTCAGGTGAAATATTAACACTCAATTCTGGTGCATATTTTTTATTATGAGTCAGGGTCTTGCTCTGTCACTCATGCTGGGGTGCAATGGTGGGATCATGGCTCACTGCAGCCTTGAAATCCTGGGCTCAAGCAATCCTCTTGCCTCAGCCTCCCAAGTGGCTGAAAGTAGAGGCATGCACCACCACTCCAGGCTGCTGCTTTATCTCTGTAGAGACAGGGTCTTGCCATGTTGTCCAAGCTGTTTTCAAACTCCTGGGCTCAAGTGATCCTCCCGCCTCAGCCTCCCGAAGTGCTGGGATTACAGACATGAGCCACCGTGCCCAGCTCTGGTGCATACATCCTTGTGTGTTGGTTCATTTAAAAAAAAAAAAAAAAAAACTGCCAGGTCGCTTGCTTTCTTGGTACTGAGAGAAGTTTACAAACTCTTATGAAATTTCACATAGTTATGTTTGGTTATCTAGGCAATTTTTAAATGGAATAAACATCACACTTGTTTGCAGGACTATAAGCTAGCACATAATGATCTCTAGGCTATCAATTTGTCTGAACATAAAGATATTTAACACACATTTGGATTTGTGTAGGGTGTGGTTGTTACATAAGTTCATTCGTTTTACTAAGGGACCTTGAATTCCCATTCGTTGATGAAACTGACCGGCACAACCCATGAGAGGATAAATTTCTAGTACATCTACTAACATTCTCTGGAAAGAATAAGATATTTCACCCCAGGGAGTGTGAATCCCATGATGTAGAAATAAAAGAAAAATATTCACATTACACATTCTTCTTTAGTATTTAATCATAAAAGGATCATGGGCAGCAAAGATTCCAAGCCATGCTAGGCCAATTGAATTAAATTTGTTTCAAAATAATGTTTCATCTTTTAGATCTCATTTAAATTATCAGTAAAAAGAACATTAAAGTCATTTATTTCTGTAGAACTGGTATAGTGACAGGGAAATAAAGTACTTAATGAAACCATTTATAATCTATAATCATGTTATTAAAACAGCATTTCCACTAAACACTTTACAATGAAAAAGTATAGTAATTTACAAATAGCTTAGGGACTGAGCTCTAATTAATCTCTTAGAAAAAAAGACTTGACACCTCAACATATTTAAACTTTATTAGCTTTGCTATCAGGAAACCTTGTAAAAAATGAGAAAGGCAATCCATAATGAATTCACTACACTTAATTTCATATTATCATCCCTAGTGGTTTCTTAATAATAACTTGCATGAATTGAGAGAAAGTGACAGCTAGTCTTATCTATGAGAGTGACTGTGTTCATTATTATTTTAAGAACCCCCAAGTAAAACCACGTTATGGTCAAAAATGAAAATCAAAATAAGGAGGGTAAGAGCATCTCACCTTTCTAAGAAGTTTTAATCTTTTCAAAGGGTTTTCACATTTGTTTTCTGTTGAGATCTCTCAAGATTTGAGATAAGAAAATGCAAGACACAGGAGACTGAACAACATGCCAAAAACATAAATCAGTGGCAGAGTCGAATGCCAACCCAGGTATTTCTACTCCTGAAGAAATTTTTTCCTCTAAATTTATACCACCTCTGCATTTTACTACTATACTTTTCTAGTTCCCAGTGTATTTTCTCACTCTTCACTATGGGAAGGAATACAAGTTTTACCATTATTGATATTTTCCCTCACTGAATGTTGAATAAAAAGAACTGTTACACTAATTATCTCTTTCCAACAGTGCTATATTACTTGGCAAAAATGCCACTCAAAAAGAGGGCCACAAAGGCCCGGTGTGGTGGCTCACGCCTGTAATTCCAACATTTTGGGAGGCCGAGGCGGGTGGATCACCTGAGGTTAGGAGTTCAAGACCAGCCTGGCCAACATGGTGAAACCCTGTCTCTACTAAAAATACAAAAATTAGCTGAGTGTGGTGGCGTGCGCCTATAATCCCAGCTACTCGGGAGGCTGAAGCAGGAGAATCACTTGAACACGGGAGGCAGAGGTTGCAGTGAGCCGAGATTGAGTCACTGCACTCCAGCCTGGGTGACAAGAGCAAAACTCCGTCTCTAAAAAAAAAAGAAAAAAAAAAGAGGGCCACAAAAAAGAGGACATGGTATGGAAAATTCTTCATATTTTGGAATATTTGAAGTCCTTCAACACATATTTATGGAGTCCCAATTTAGTGCCAGACACTGAGCTGGATGTATAGTGCATATACTGTAATGGCACCTGTAGAAGAAAGATATATTAAAGGATAATCACACAAACATGTAATTTAAAACCGTAAGAACTGCTCTGAAAGAAAATACGGGGTATTTTAGGTAGAGGTGAACTAATTTAGACTGGAGCGGTGTACTACGCATCCCCTGAGGAATTAACACAAGCTAGGCAAATTGCCAAGCAAATAGTGTGGGAAAAATATTCCATGCAGAAGAAACAGCACGGGAAGATCCTGAGGAGACTCCACTAACACAGGCCCCTATAGCAAATGCATAGGAGAGGAGGAAGGAAATGAAATGAAGCTGTGGCAGGGGGCTGTGAAAGCCATTTTTTATAAATCTGGAGTTTATTCTATGGAGGTTTTTAAGGCAAAGAAGTAAAAGTTCTTACATTTTCAAAAGAAAAAACATATCTAGCTGCTAGAGAATGGATTTGGAGATACAGTTTAATGGAGTAACCACTTGGTGATTGCAAGAGAGTTCCAAGTGTACTGAACTAGGGTGAGAACAAGAGAGAAGTGGATTTATTTGAGGAGCTACTGATGAACTGGAGTGGGAGCATTGGGGAGAGGCAAAAGGATCCCCAGATCTCTCTGGTTTGGGTAACTGAGAGGCTGGAGGAGCCGCTTGCAAAAACAGAGAAGTCTATAGAAGGAACATATTTGTAAGTGGCTCTAGAGTATTGAGAATACAATTGTAAATAAGGAACTAGATCCCAAGATAAACCTCTGAGTTTAAGATAAAAATATGGGATTTAGAAACTGTCAGGTTATTAGTGGTTTTTGAAATCATGGGGCTGAATGAAATAACTTAAGGAAAGAAGGCAGAATAAAAAGAGAAGAGTACCTAGCAGTGACCTTTGAGAATGTAGAACATTTTGAGTTTGGTTAGGAGAAAAGATAACAAAGGAGAGGGAAAATGGTGGTATCAGTAATCTCAGGATTTCCACTAAATAAATCATATTCCTTGAAATTTTCAGTAATAATAATGCCTAGCCCTCTGATATTTGGTATAATTAGGAATTTGATATGATTATTAATATTATATGATAAAAGTGAACAAGCTATTTAAAAATAAAGTTGTTTATAACACTCTTTTCTCTTGTCTCAAGCTTAAAGGGACACTCAACTTAAATGTAAAAATGGCATAATATAAAAATCCCTCAGAGTCTTATCAACATCTAAACTGGCAAAAGGCAAATTAAAAACATGTTTTACATCCAACTTTGTATCCAAGGCGAGGCAGAGACTGATATTTTCCTATAGTTTAATCAACGGAAAACAGGCCCTTTAAGTTCTATTAAATTATTTAACAGCCACAAACAGATGCAATAATTCATTGTTAGCAAAACAAATCATTTTCTCTTCTTTCTCAATGCCAATAAAGCAAACATTCACAGGTGCTTAATCAACATCCTTGCATAAGGCCGAACAATACATTTTATGAATGACAAAGGAAACATACATTAATAGGGTGACAGAATAATGTGTCATTGATAAGCCAAAGATTTGGGAAAGTTTAAAAAATGATTCTGAAGGATATGAAAAACAAAAATTTACCATAATTCTGAATGTGAATGTCATTTCATTGAATTGACATTTACCAAGCAATTGCTGGAGAGAATTCTGTAAGAAGAATTAGGTTATTTAGACTAGAAAAGCTTTCTGACTTATTTACTTGGTCTGGAAAGTTGAAAGCCTTACTCATCCTGGATTGAGAGTACCCCTTGGACTAAAGAAGTTTTTTTAAAGAAGTTTCCTAAAGTTTTCTGGCAAGGTGGCAACTAAACCAATCGAGAAAGGACTACCACTGAAGAAAATGAAAAACTTAGATTAATATTATTCTGATTTGCTAAAAATTCCCCTTCCTTCAAACAGAGTGGAGCTTTTCTCTCTATCCTAATCTTAGAGGATATTGAGTATGTCCATTATTCCCTACAATGCAGTCTACAGAATGTAGGTGTGTGTATTTGCATAATCTATGTTCTTGAAAACTACATAAATCTTGGCTGCCCCTCATTCTTAAATCCTAATCCCTTGAATTTTCTGTCTCCATAAGCTTCTGTCTCCATAAACTTTCCTATACCAAATGGTCCACTGAAATTATTTGCTCCAACAATTCATTTGCTGAGGATAAATGGGTGCTCTCTTGTCTGCAAAACATACAGACTTTTATTCAGTCTTTGCTTTAAATTAGTTAAAATCCTATAGAAGAAGTACAGTCATAAATGAATCACAGCCAATAATTAATACAATTTCGGCAAAGTTCCACAAAACTAAAATAGTACTCTCCTTTTGGCCCAGGGAACAAATTTTACTTAAATTTTCAAACAAACTAAGTCTACAAAAATGGTGCAGTTAGAGGGAATCAATAGCTTCCTAGATTTTGTAGTTAAATTTGACCTCAACAAAATGAAAATGCTTAAATTATATAGAATTTCTAATAGATTATAAAGTGAACATAAATACATTTTAATTGTGGCTAAGCCGTAAATTACAAGCACATCAAATAGAAAATAAAAACATAAAGTTCGCTATTATTTGCACTTGTAATATGGACAAAATCTATTAATGCCTGAGAGGATAGAAATAAAGTTTAAGTTGCAAACTAATCTCTGTTAAATCCCTGAATTAAGGAGCTCAGTTTGATGAGTAAAATAGCAACCTAGTCAGTAAATCTAAGTCACATGTGACTTTTGATGAGCTTATGGAAGGTAAACAAATTAGAATATAAGGCACTATACTGGAACTTGGAGGAGTAGGTACTTATGTTTTAGTTTTGTTAGTTGCTCCATCCTTAACACCTACTATTATTATATTAACTTTCTTATTCACAGGTTTCTTGCCTGTCTCCCAGAGCTCCCTGAGAGTGGATATCCCCAGTACCTGCCACCATGCCTGGCACTTCTCAAGCACTCAATAAATACTTGTTGAATAAAAGCTTGTAGAAATCCCATAGCTATGTGCTATGATGATTACTAGCTTATTAAACACTCCTATGGCAACGGGATGGGCCCTAAGAGGTGAAAGCAAGATTGGAACCCAGATATCTGACTCCTGGGGTGATTGCTCTTAACCACTACTCCAGGAGTTCAATTCCGTGGGAACACTATCTCCACATAAGGCTTCTGCCTGAACATTGGATTTTACACCCAAATTGGCTTATGTTTTTCACATCATCAGAGAGAATACAAATACTTCCCATGAAAAGCTGATGAAACACAGTATACGTATTTAAATAATGGTTTGAACCCTAAATGTGATGGCTATATTTCTTTCTCAGAAAACTAAGTTTACAAATATGTCATTAGTCATGTGTATAAAAAAAGGAGGTAGCAATGATTTTATCCTCACTGACATGAAAAACAGCCTTCACATGATTAGTTTCTCCATGTCAACATTGTTTTCTTCTTTTCAGTATCTGAACTTTCAGAATCTCGACAGTAATGATTCAGACAAAGCATTCAAATTAATCAATGCTATCATACTCATACAGCAAAGTGACCTTTCTCGTCTCCTTGCAAAGTAAACAGTTAGCTTGACTTTTAATAAGTTCATTTTGAGTTTGCTTCTGATTATGTTGTTTTGCTGGGTTCTGGTTAACTCTAGGACACAGTTATTACTTTGCAGACCACTCACTCTCCCTGGAACCTACTTATCAGACTCCTCCTTGCTCTCATTTCTGCCTCCTTCTTCTTGGTTTCCATCTGTGCTCCATATTTATTCAAGGTAGCATTTATACCCAAGCATAATATATATGTATGAGCGTATACATTTATTTACAGATATTTTTAAAAATTGAAAATAAAGAGGAAAAAGCTCAGTATATTACAGTATTAAGTATTTAGTATAGTATTAAGTAACTATACTAAAAAATTTCCAGCTATTAAATGAGACTGGAACCCAGAAGTGTCTCATCTCAAGACTACATTCTTTCCTCTACATCAGTGGTTCCCACAGTGTGATCTTTGGACTGCCAGCAACTGCATTACCAAGGACCTTGTTAACACTGCAGATTTTCAGACTCTACACCCACCGAATCTGGGGGTGGGGTTCAGAAATTTGATTTTAATAAGACAAGGGTGATTCTGATACACCTTTAAGTTTTAGTGCATTACATCATTGGTCCCAGTCTTACCTGATTATAAGAATCACCTGAGATAGCTCATTGACCTAGTATATTCCCAGGTTCTACACATCTGATTCAGTAGGTTAAAGGGGGGAGGCCAGGAATTTATTGATACCCTAGGCTAACCCCCAAGTGATTCTTATGGTGAGGGAAATTTGAAAACACTGCACCAAATCAGAATATTCAACTTCGTACACTTATGAAAAAACTAGACATTGCATGTAATTATATGATGGTTCCATATTAAGAATATAAGGATACTGAAACCATGTTTTTTCAGCACTTGAATTTTAATTCCATTGTTAGTTCAGAAAAAAAGAGGAAGGGTATTGCAATATAATAGGGAGTCACCACGTTAAATGTGTTAAGAAATATTATTTTATATGAGCAGTTCTAGAGAAGTACATATAATTGAGTTACGTGTAAACTGTAGGTAACCAAGAAAAGTCCAACCTCCATTCAAATACACAGAAGTTAATAAAGAAGCTTTATTTGCATAATAAAGGATTTCTTCCTTTAAGAAAGAATTTATCACAATTGTCTTGCATAAATCTAGAGCTCCCCTAGAATAGATAAAACTTGTTTTGTAATGCACAAAATTTATCAGAAAGGATAATCTTTGCCTTTTCAAAAAAATAACGTGTAAATTAGACAAATAATTTGAAGGGCAGGCTTGGAGCATTCTGGGGCTTCCTTTGAATCTTCACTTCATTTCCTGGAATTAGGCTCCAGAATCTTACCATGTTCTAAACAATTCAAATTTCTGACTAATGAATTGTAGCCGTTCAATGTACTCAGATGAAGAGGAAGGGAGCTGTCATTGATTAAAGTCCAACCACTGCCATGCTAGACAGGATCGAATACATTTCTTCTCAGTATTGTACGATGTATATTGAGGGAAAATGTAAGAATCAACATACCTCTTGACCTTTATAATACCTTCGCAGCCAGGCACAGTGGCTCACGCCTATAATCCCAGCACTTTGGGAGGCCAAGGCGGGCAGATCATGAGATCAGGAGTTCGAGACCATCCTGGCTAACACGGTGAAACCCCGTCTCTACTAAACATACAAAAAATTAGCTGGGCGTGGTGGCACATGCCTGTAATCCCAGCTACTCAGGAGGCTGAAGCAGAAGAATTGCCTGAACCCAAGAGGTGGAAGTTGCAGTAAGCCAAGATGGTGCCACTGCATTCCAGCCTGGGCGACAGAGCGAGACTTGTCTCAAAAATAATAATAATAATAATAATACATTTGCAATGGAGGAATGATTTGATAATTCCTAAATCAGCGCTTCCCATTATCCCAGATCATATACCCATGAAGCCGGCTTCTCCAGTTCCCCTTCCCTCCCTTCCTTCCCCTCTCAGGCAACAGCTGTTCCTCTCCCTGCCCACCCTCCTTCACTCTGGGGGCCGTTAAAGAGGATTCGAACAGTTAACATCCCTTTATCATGTGTAGGTAGTACAAATCACACTGGAAAACATTATTCACACCTCAAGCATTTCCTAGTGTTCAAGAAATAATAGAAATTGTACCTGTAGGATATAAGTTGTATTGAAAGTTACTAATTAACAGAGTGCACGTTTTAGATAAAATGTTCACATCTTTATAACACACCCCTACTCCCACCATGATCATTATTTTCACTCCCACACACTGAGTTCCTAATTATAATCATCTGTAATCTTTTTTTCACGAGCAGATGGAACTAGAATTCCACAATGGGACATTTCCATTGCTAATCATTACACTTGGCTGGGTTGATTTGCAGTCCTTACTTCCAACTGCGATTTGTTTACCCCCAAAGTAGCTTATGAGAAAAGTTAAATAGAAAGTTCCATAGAGTTGCTGGCTTATTAGGGTTAATAAATACTTTCAGCTAATAACCGCAATATTTGACACATCAATATCAGTGCATTGATCCTGAGACAATCCGATTAACATTCCTTATGTTCATTTTACTTAATAGTACTTTAAAGGAAGGCGGCATTTTTCAAGTCACCTCAAGGGATGAAATCTACCATTTTATAACAACAAAAAAAATCAACATTATTTCTTTAAACAAACAGTGATGCAAAGGTAGAAAGCTCTGATCAATTGAACCTAATTATTTTCAAAACATAAATTTGAAATATATTATTTTCAAAACATAAATTTGAAATATGCTAATCAAAAAGTTCTGTACAAAAGTTTGGGGCAGTGGAAAGGAAGGAAAGAAAGAAATCCATCCAGATTCCAACCGCACGTACATGTGTGTCAATCCATTCCCACAAACTATCTCCATGGATAAACTGACAGCATGATGGTGAACTGTAGGACTGGAATGTTCCAACTTGGCCAGAACTACTGTGTCAGCTCAGCAGCAAAATTCATCTGAGACCAATTCAACAAGCAGTGCATTTGTGTTTAACACTACAATATTCAGCAGTCTCCACACCCAGGAGTTTATGTCTTTGCTAAATTTAACATCTGTAATGACTTAACACAGAGACAGCTTCAATTCATTGATAATTCACATATCTCTATCAAAATTAGATCAGAAATTTTCTGCTGAATTTTGAATTGGGATCCACTGCCCTTTACTGTAGTCATTTAAAGTTAGTACACTTTTCGGCTGTGAAGATGGCAGGAAATGAATGGACAGACCATCGGAGGTTTTGTTTCTCCACATTTTAAGCGAATGGTCGTTTCTGATTTGTTCATTTTTAATGAAAAAGAAGTGAGAAAAGCCAACTAGTGGTCTTTTTCAAAGGACTCAAATTCAGTGGGGTATCAGAAGCTTGTGAGCTGTCAGCAGCACCTGTGGCCCCTGCATTTGTACACAGGGAGGGGACACCCCAGGCCCGTAACGGTGCACGCAGCCAGATAACCTTGCACTGCCCTGCCAACCTAACACTTTCAGAGATCAGTTGAAGCATGGCCTGTCTCCAATTCCACAGCCCACGACAGCGCAAAGCCCCCCTGTCCTCGTGCATCGACGGAATTCCTGCAACAAGAATGCCGTCTCTTTCCTAATCTGTTTGCCTGGGCTACCTCTGTTCTCAAAGGTCTCCCCGCCTGCAAAACAGAGAATTCAGAACCTTTCCCAATTTCCTGAGAAATCCACACATAATTAAACTCCATGATTGTACATAAGATTCTGATTGTGTGTGTCCTGGGTAGAGGAGGCAGAGGGCTCGCTTGGCTGAACCCACTCTCCCATCCTCTCTCAGCTTTCTCCTCCGTCAGTGCCAAAACTACTTTCTTCCAACTACACCAGGCTCCTTGGGGTCTCTTCTCTGTCAAGCAAAGTACTTCTTCCCCCACACATAAAATGCCTTGCCTAAGTAAAAGAGATGATGTCTGTCAGACATAGTTAACCTAAAGATAATTTTCTACCACAAAGTATGTAAAATATACAACATAAAAATCAACTTTACTGTACTACACAGAAACCAAACAGATGTTTCCAGATAATAACATCCTGATTCCTCATACATTTTTTTAAAATGAGATATGTCAAATTTAAATCTTTGATTTCTTTTTATATGTTCTAAGACTTTTCATATGTATCAACTCACAAATCAGAAAGAGAATTTTGTCAGGTCATGTTGTCCCTTTACATAGGTATACATGTTTAGAGGGGAGTGTTGGCTATGGCCCAAAAGCTTGAGTTGGTCTCTGATGGATAAAGTCACACAAGAATGCGGGAGAGTAGCCAGAATAGGGAACCTGCTTATCCAGAAGGGGCAAATGGCAGGACTGCTAAGTGTTCAGGGGGTAGTAATTATACGAACTCAGCCAGAGCTCATGATTCCTATTGGGGGTTATAGGCAATGAAACAGCATATATTAATGACACCCACAGTATGATGTACTCAGGATTCTCTTAGGTTAGTTGCTTAGAAATCTCTAAGAAAAAGACAAAAATGAAAGTCATATCCTGCTCTATAATCTGTTTTTGCATGAGTATTTAATGCCCATAATTTTAATTCTGTCTTCAGCCTGATTGAAGGAATCGCTAAAATGGAATGAAATAGAATAAAATAGGCCAGGCGTGGTGGCTCACGCCTGTAATCCCAGCACTTTGGGAGGCCAAGGCGGGTGGATCACAAGGTCAGGAGTTCGAGACCAGTCTGGCCAAGATGGTGAAACCCCGTCTCTACTAAAAATAAAAAATTAGCTGGGCATGGTGGCACACGCCTGTAGTCCCAGCTACTCAGGAGGCTGAGGCAGGAGACTCCCTTGGACCTGGGAGGTGGAGGTTGCAGTGAACCAAGATGGCGCCACTGCACTCTAGCCTGGGTGACAGAGCAAGACTCCATTTCAAAAATAAATAAACAAATAAATAGAATAAAATAAAATAAAGCAATTATATGTCTTTATCTTCATACTAAAATCTAAAAAGAAAGCAGAATTTTTCAAACTGACCTATATAAGACATATATTTGTATAAGTAAAACAGCTATTTTTTAGATTGCTATGATATCTGGTACAGGTAGATAGAGCAACTTGCTTATATAGAATATAATTAAAGTAGTTCTTAATTATATTTATTAATATAATTAAAATTGTTTATGATAATTGTTAATTTGATAAACTATATCCCTCAAAATGATTTTTTAAAATGTTCACAGAAGCCAAGCAGCCTGGTAATTGCATGTGTTTGATATTATTAAATGGCACTTTTTATTCCTGAAAATTCTTTTCTATGATTTGACTATAAAGCAATTTAATATTATTTTGAGTATCGAAACTCATACACTAAAATGAATTCTTCCTCCTTCACAAAAGACACCTTGAGAAGGGATATACTTAATTTGAGATGCCGTCTTTGATTAAAGGTACTGTTTGATTAAAAAATTAGAATTTGATGTATAGAATTGTAGGAAAGCAATGTCTATATGAAACCAACCATACAGAAGGACATAAAATGGGAAATAAAATTCAACTAGTGTCACAAAAATGCAGAGGTATCACTATTAATACTTTGGCAAATATCTTTCCAGCCACTTATTTATACAAATATGTTACATAAAGAAAAAACGACTACAAAAATATCATACTATATCTGCAGTTCGAAAACCAGTTTTCACTCCACACTATATCAGAGGAATCATTCAAAATAGGTAAGTTTTAAGTCACATAGTATTTATTTATTGAATTCCTCTTTGATGGATATCTCCATTTTCTTCCAATTTTTCATTACTATAAACAACTCTGCAACAAGCTGAATGCATTTTCAGAACACAATTTTGAAATAATCTTCTAAGTCTCACACACAGACATCTGCAGTTTTAGGAAACTATACGTCTCTAAGTGTATCTTCCCTTGGAAATATTCAAGTCTTTCAAAATCAGGTCTAGTTAATAAGAGTAGCACTATTTCTTGCCACACCTAGCTGTGACTGATGGAGGAAATTCCTTGTAAAGCACTTGGAGTTCCATGCATCATACTTTTTTGGTGGCAGTATGATAGAAAAGAGCATAGACTTTGTCATACAGATCTGTTTGTTTTCATAAGTAACTTTTTATTGAAGTGAGCATATACACAGAAAAGTACACAAATTATACATATACATCTTGATGGATTTTCACAAAATATACTGGGTAACCAAAACTGTTATTTTCTCATTTTATTACTACTTTTCTATTCACTATGTAATCTTGGATAAATCATCTCTCTGCACCTTTGAAATAGGCATGACAATACCTGCCTTAAAGGTGTACCTAGAAGACTAAATGAAACAATGTGTACAAAGTATCTAGTACACAGTAAATAAAGGTTAGTATCCTTCCTACCACCCCCACATCAGGGAACAGGTCCTGGCCACATCCTCACCAGCTCCTCCTCTCCTTCAACCCAGCACCATCAAGAGCCTGGAATGCCTTGTTCCCCAGACTGCTTTCATGATGAACCTCTCCATTATAAAATAAGTTCTTAATACTGTTTGAGAGGAATACAATCACATCGAGGACTCTAATTTAGAACCACAGAGTATTAACTCTTAAAAGATAAAGAGGCTCATCTCCATTAAGAAAAGTGGTTGTTCGAATGATTCACAAGTTTAATTCTGCTACTTGCTAAGCATTATTAAAAATATAATGAAATGCAAAGCTCCCTGAGTTTTCACCAGGGCACCCACACATGCCAGGTGCAGTCTCACTGAGCAGCTCAACGTGTGCTATATCCTCTAGCATAAAACCCTATTTTTATTCAGAAACCCCAAATCAAGGATTGTGGATAGCACTGACTGAAATGGAATTCATCTTTTGCCATTGCTGCTAAAGCTATGCAGGTGCTGAATGTGGTATCCAGGGGTGCAAATGAAAGTCAGCAACACCCAACTCTTTGACAGGTCTATCTACACTGTGAGGTCTCAACCATCGCTCAGGGACTGCTCTATCAAAACAAAACTTAGTAATGCGGTAAGCACACTGCCAAATGCTAACAGTCACAAAAGAAAATGGTGCAAAAATAATTTTGTTAAAAAACAGCTACCATGAATCTATATGCCAGGCTCTCTGTTATGTAAGCTCTTTACACATATGATCCTATCTTCCCCTCATAACAGGTCTTCGTGGCGGTTTCATTATCACTATTTTGCAGATAAGGAAACTGAGACTCTGAAAGATTAAGTAACCTATCCAAGATCACGAAGTGGAAAGATAAATTGAGATTCAAATCTGGGTCAAAGGAGAGATAGCTTAAATGTAATCCTAGGTCTGTCTGACTCAGAGGCCTTAGTCTCTAAAAACTACATAGTACCAGAAAAGTCCCACTTTGTCTCACTGATGTTTGTATTCCAATCAAACACCAATCTTTTAAACTAATCGATTTTAAACTAATCAATCCTTATGGGGGGAGGGGAACAACTTGATATTGTAAGGATAAGAAAAAAAATATTAAACCAAAAGCCTTCCTGATGAAAAATTTTGTTGCTAGGATTTTTCCAGTTGTTTTGTTTTTAATTAGCAGGTAATTAATAATGTGATAAACAACATGAAGACAGAGAAATGTTATTGAAATGGTTGTTGTCTATAATAATTTTCTCCACTTCTTTGAATGCTTTTAATTTTAAAATTGATACAGAGGCATCTTAGTGTAACTCCCTCTCAATTTGAAGCCAAGAAATTGTGGAAATTTCATATGGAAATTTAAATAATCCCTTTATCTCCAAAGCCAATTATTTCTCTTTCCTACTTGGAACCAGCCCACCCCATTTGACTTCCAGCCATGAGCTTGGAAGTTCGTTGGAAAGCTGTAATGAGCTGAGGATGCCAGCATGTCAGGTTCCATTATGTGTATGTGACCGCTGATCAGGGTGATGAAACAGGGATTAGTTCATCCCTATCACTATAAATAAATTTGATTTTATGACAGCACTGGAGCTTTCATCATTTATTTAAAAAGAAAGAAAAAGATGTAAAGGTGGCTATATAATTCTTATCATAAAAATCTGCTTGCTCCCTGAGATCAGCAGTTGATTTTAATTTTATATTATCTACATTGTTGTGAGATAAAAATCCTTATTAATGTAAACATCACTCCCAGGAGAACCATGCTTCATGCTTCACCTCATCATATTTTAGAAGTACATAACACAAATGGTTTTCTCCAACTAAACCTAATTCACTCAGAGTTGAAAAAAAATACACAGAAAATAAAAGGTTTGAGAAACTATAGAATATTGATGTATTTAAGATTCAAATGAATCAATTATTCAAGTATCTGGAGACTATCTGGAAATTAGATGTAATGTGATACTCCATAAACATCTGGAATAGATCTTTCTCTCTCTCTGTTTCTCTCTCTCTCTCTCTCTCTCTCATACACACACATACACACACACACACACAGAGACAGAAAGAGAGAAAGAGAGAGAGAGGCTTTGACCAGCAGTCCTTGAGGTTTGTGAATATTATGGGTTTGAAAGTTTAAATCAATTGGTTTATGCATTTTTCAGCCCCAAGTTCCTACAAAACAGGAAACGTTATATTTGCAGAACGCAGGTCAGAGCACTAGCTGTTTCTTCCCAGAACCTTCGACCTGTACAACGTGACTAAGAAGTATTTGGGAAGAGAGTTTAGGAAGGGTTTCCTGTTTGTCTTCATTTATTAGACTCTTCTCTTCTTTCCCAACACACATATACTATATAAAACATCATGAATGCCATATAATGTGCACCTTCTGATTTGCCAAAATGTTTTTATATTTGTTGTTCATCTGAGGTCATTTCTTAATATATCTAGATATTGTTTCCAAAGATGTGGAGTCATTTCTCTCCCTCAGAGATCATTATTTTCCATAATGCCCCAGTACATTGAGGAAGTGGATTCCAGCTTGCTGTAGCAATGTTGGCCATCCCCACTATGAACTATCTTAACCCACAGGGAAATCAAAATCTCAAGTATCTGCTGTTTTACTTATTAAGTCTGAACCTAAAAGCCAGTCCCAAAAATGTCTCTGAAATTTTGCTGGCCATTTGGAAGTCAATTTTTATCTCCTCCCACAGGACTCCTCTTACAAATGTTGCACTGACAAAAGGAACAGCCTGCTCATCTTGGTCCCTCGGTAAAGAGCTGCTGCCCAGCTGGCAAAGAATGGGTTCCTATTCTACTCCCAAAGAAGTTACAGAGATGGGGCTGGAGACAATGGTGTTAGATGTGTTCCAGGCTTAGCAAGTCACCAGCAGGCATTCCCTTCTGGGCCACACACTGCTGTCCTCTCTGAATTTTGTTAAGACTTGTCTTGTGACCTAAGACGTGATCAATCCTAGAGAATGTTTCATGTGTACTTCAGAAGAAGGTGTATTCTACTGCTGTTGGATGGAGTATTCTGTATATGTCTGTTAGGTCCATTTGGTCGAAAATGTAATTTAAGTCCAATACTTATTGATTTTCTGTTCAGATCATCTAAACAAAAAATCAATAAATATTGGACTTGAATTACACTTTTACACCTATGTGTAAATGTGTGAATATTGGACTTGAATCACATTATTATACCTATGTATTTAGGTGTTCTGATGTTGGGTGCATATATATTTGCAATTGTTATGCTTCTTGATGAATTAACCTCTGTATCCTTATGTAATGACCTTCTTTGCCTCTTTTTGTAGTTTCTGACTTAAAGTCTATTTTTGTCTGATATAAGTGTAGCTATCCCTGATCTCTTTCCTCTGAACTTTTTTTACCCTTTCCCAAGAGAGAAAGGCAACTCCATAAATACTCTCGCAGCTGCAATACACTGAAGTGGGAAAGGCAAAGGGTTCAGAGGCAGTGACATCATGAAGTTTATCTTCTTTGACACGCTCTACACCAAACCCATAGCTTCTACACCCAAACCAGTTTCCCTTCCAAAGGCCTGTCTTCAACAATGGCAGTTACAATTATCTGAATTGCTTGATTTCTCCTGATCTTTTCCCCATCTATCTAATAGGTTACTGCTCTGTCTCTTTATCTTTGGCAGGTCTCTCCTTCCTTTCTATTTCTATCACAACCAGCCTAGTTGAAGTACATCAGCTCACAGCTAGATTACTGAAATGGACTGGATCAATCAGGGTCCAATGAGGGAAATAGGAACCACTCCAACATTCTAAAGAGAGGGAATGTAATACAGTGAATTGGATAGACCATTGCTAAAACAGCTAAGAAGCCAAGGGAGAATACGGAGGCAACCCAGAGACTAACAACTGCAGGTAGCTACTAAAACTCCTTGGCTGGAGGGACAGAAGGAGAGGGTGGTATTACCAGCACCAAAGGGCCAGAGTCATGGAAAAAGTTGGAACCACAGTGGGCCTGTCTTACACAAGCTGGAGCCATAAAGCAAACACAGCAGCTGTGCTTGCCTGCCTGTCTCCTGCCAGTGCCTCCCATTGGCTAAACCCAGCTAGGAAAGAGCTAGGAAATCAGCCTGCAGGGGTTGAACCCTCAGCCATGCAGATAACGGAGTGGGAGCAAAGGAATAGATCTGACAGCAAAAAGGTCAATGATTAGCTCGTAAGATATATTCACTCTTACATGTAGCTCTCACTATAGATCACTGACTTCCCATTTTATATAACAAAATATAGCCTCAAGAGGATAAGTACCAAACCTAGGGTCAAAGTACCAAACCTAGGGTTCTATCCTGCAGCCCAGGCTAGAACTTGAAGATCTCTCAGACCTAAAATCCCACTTTTTCCCAAGTCTCCACTGCCTTCTCTTGTCAGCTGCTCTTCAGCTACAACATTTATACCATCATGGGCTATAGCATGTGATTACTTCTAATTAATAAGCAGCAACTGTAACTGTAATCTCGAGGCTCCAGTCTTCTTCCAGGATGGGAATGAAGGGGGAGGTACCTCATTTTATTTACAGGCCTCCAGCACCTTGAGGAGATACTTAACTTAGTCAGTCCCTTCTCCCCCGCCAGGCCAAGGCCCAGAATCAGCAGACCCTGTCTTACCTGGAATGAGTGAGCACTTCCCAGGTGGGATTTGAGGAGACACAGAAAAGGCCCCACATTTCAAAATGATATTCCTTATTTTTACTCATTGCTTCATTTCATGAATATTTACCAAAAATTCTATGATATCCAATAAGGACTATGGGAAACCTATATTGGTTGGCGCTGAAATAACACTTCCAAAATTTATGTAAATTAGTGTAAGGTAATGGCTTTTTCTTTTTTTTTTTTCAACCTCTATAACTATAAAGACAAAACAGAGTGAACTCATACCACCAGAGTTTGCACACTACCAGAGACCACCAAAGAGTCCCATTTTAAGCGATCTCTTGCTTTTAAAAATGCATAAATTTACATTATATCCCACAATAGTTTCATTTTCATCTAAAAAATAATGAGATTTGGGCTGGGCACCATGGCTTACGCCTGTAATCTCAGCACTTTGGGAGGCCAAGGCAAGCGGATCACAATGAGGTCAAGACATTGAGACCATCCTGGCCAACATGGTGAAACCCTGTCTCTACTAAAAATACAAAAATTAGCTGGGCGTGGTGGCGGGTGCCTGTAGTCCCAGCTACTTGGGAGGCTGAGGGAGGAGAATCGCTTGAACCCAGGAGGCTGAGGTTGCAGTGAGCCGAGATCGCACCACTACACTCCAGCCTGGGGACAGAGCAAGACTCCGTCTCAAAAAAAAAAAAAAAAAAAAAAGGTGAGATTTGCCAAAGAAACTTCCAGTCAAAGCAATTTTCCAGGATAAAATGCCATACCTAAATGGCATATTCCAAATATAGGTAACATACCTAAATTTGGAAAACCTGGGCATAAAGTTTTGCATCCTGTTAAAAAAGTAAATAACCCAGAGAAGTGCCGTTTTTTAAGATATGATCAGGGGTTTTGTTTGTTTGTTTTTGTTCTTCTTGATATGAATGCAGTTGGAAGATATTACATATTCTTAAATTGTAAACAAGAATATAAATTTTCAAGTAGAAAATTATTATGTCTAATTTTCTTCTAATACTATAAGAAAGTAGTGACATCTATAAATCATAGACTCATGTTTATCATCACCATTAAAAATATAAAACTGTAATATGCTAGCATTAGGGGAAGCTGGATATAGAGTATACAGGAACTATTTATGCTATCTTTACAAATGTTCTATTAATCTAAAATTGTTGCAAAATACAAAGTTTTTTTCTCAATCCTCTGTATTTTTAAAGTCCCCATAGAACCTACGGATTTTTTTTTCCCTAGATATGGAAGATCCCTGTATTTGTTCCTTTTGTTATCCATTTTTCAGTTCCCTTTCTAGTGAGTTTGTTCTCCTTATAATTTTCTTGTATCTCTGACCCTTCAATTTGATTTCATTTTGTGTTCAAGCCAGGAAAACCTACCAATTTGAACTTGAAAGAGACAGAATCACTCAGCATAATTTCATTCTTTACATTGTGATTATACCACGTTAAAATGTTTTCCCTTCAAATTCAGAAAATCAAACACAGCTCACGAAGGTGCTGATTGGATAACAAACTCAATCCAGGATCACAGATGCCTCTGAAGAGATAGTTGCCAGATGTTCTTTTGCATGTGGGAGAAGATAAAGAATTAGGAAAGAAGAGGCAAAGGAGAGAACAATCACGAATGAAGACAGGGACTTTTTAAGGGAAAAGCTACAAGGGGAATTTTTAATTCCAAGCAATTTCCTGTCCGTCAAACTAGCCAACTGATATATGTAAGTCTTAACTTAAATATCACCACCTAAGCCAAAGGAATGTTGTGAGACATATTTCAAAATATTTGTCTGTCATGTTTAGCATTCAGCTTTGAACTGAAAAAGATCTAGTAAGTGGTGTATTTTTCTTTTTTTATAATCAATCTCAAGGTTCCCAAAATGATATCTTTACTACATCTCCATTTTATATACTCAAATAGATGATATCTTCTTTTTCTTTTCCCTTTTGCCCTTACTCCTCCCCTGCACCTCCCACCCCCGACCCCAGCACCCCATCTCCTGAGACATAAGAGGGATAAATGATCCTCAAGTATCTACATATTAACTATGTACTGGGTATTGAAGAGTTACTTTTACTTTCTTGTTTAAGTCTGTTTTCCTCAAGTCTCTTATTTCTTCCAAATCTCACCTACCACTGTCTACAAATAGTAATAACAGCCATGAAAAAGTAGAGGGGAAAAAAAAAAAAAAAACAGGCCTTGGCAGACAGATGTCCTGAATATTAAGCTGGAGCTGTTTCCATGCTCCAGCCAGGCAATTGTGAGCTAGAACCTTTTCTGTGTCAGACTACACACTACAGGAGGCCAACTTCCAACTCACGAAACCTCACCTCGTTGCCCTCCCCAACCAGTCCGGCCTGCAGAGACCCATACTTGCCTAAGTGCTGGGGCATTTATCCTTGCCAAAGCCTTTCTCAAAACTTTCATACAAGGTCTTTCAGGACACAGTGGCCCCCTGGGTGATAGATGTGCCCATCAACTCTTCATATTTACCAGTCTTTTAGTTACACACAGACCAGCTTCCTTGGCATCCTCTTTCTGTCTTCTCTGCAGAATCTTTCAGCCACCCAATCCATCATTACTGGCCCTGGCTCACCCAGTTTCATCATTCAATGGAAGTTGTCATCTGTTAACATTATTGAAGTCAGGGACCGTGTGACTACCACACAGTTGTAAGCTGGAGGTGCCAATTTTCACTCAAGAGGCATGAAGGATGCTATGATTTACAGCACTTCTAATGAGCTGGGGATTTCTGGACCTATAGGCACCTGCTGCTTTTGTAGTCTCTGCCAGCTCCACCACCACACCCTGGAGTACTGGACAGCACCATCTAACTCCCTTAAGAAAAGTTATGGTTAAGCTTTATTGAAAATCTCGCTCAGCCATCCACCTTCATTGAAAAGCAACACCAACACTCAATTGAGATATGTAAGAGAAGGGGTCCTGCCTTTGCTTTTTCTTCTTTCTCTCTGTGGCTTCTCTCAAAAGGAAAGAGACTCCCAACCAGCTCCATAGTGAAATAAAATCAGGAGGCAATTTTGTTTACTTCCTGTCTACATCTTATGCTCTTCTATAAAAGATTTAGAACAAAGGGTCAAAAGGCTACAGGTGCTGTCTATTGTGAGAGAGCATTTATGCTGTTGCATTTTAGTCACTTGATGTTCCTTTCCCTCCAGGAATGTGATTTGTCTTCAGTTACAACTTGGAGCAGAGCAAAACAATCTCAGTGATTCCCAAACCAGGTAGACCTGTGCACACTGCTTGGTCCCCCTATGATTCACTCTGTGAAATGTCTCTAAGCATTAAACACTCAATCCCATAATGTAATGGAATCACAGAAACTAGGCTGACCCAAGTGGTGCCTTAGTTCCCTTATGTTTCACTACCCTCCCACCCTCATCTCCCCTCACTTTTCTTACTACTCAACTAATCCACTCAACTTGAGGCATAAGCCATTCACTTTGCCCAAGTTCTTCTACACAAATCATGCTCATTGCTGAATATGGTCTGAAAGCTTATGCTCCCCAAAATTCATATGTTGAAACTTAGTCCCCAGTGCAGTGGTATTGGGAGGTGGGGCAGCTAGGAGGTGAATATGGTTAGTGCCTGGTTATTTGTTCCTTCCATATCTCATGTTGAAATATGATCTCCAATGTTGGAGATGGGGCCTAGTGGGAGGTGTCTGGGTCATGGGGATGGATCCCTCATGAATGGCCTGGTGCCCTCCCCATGGTAATGAGTTACATAAGATCTGGTTGTTGAAAAGAGTCTGAGACCTCCCCACTCTCTCTCTTTCTCCTTCTCTGTTGTTCCTTATCTCATCATGTGATGCACCTGTTCTCTCTTTGCCTTCTGCATGACTGGGAGTTTCCAGAGGCCTCACCAGAAGCAGATGCTGGTGTCATGCTTCTTTGTACAGCCTGCAGAACTGTGAGCCAGATCAATCCTCTTTTCTTTATAAATTACCCAGTCTCGGGCATTTTTTTATAGCAACATAAAATGGACTAATACAGTGCCCTTATAAAAGAGGTCTGAGAGAGCTTGTTTGCCCCTTTGGGCCTTGTGAGAACACATAAAAGGTATCGTTGACGAGAAACAGGCCCTTACCAGACACCAAACCTGCTGGTGCCTTGATCTTGAACTTCCCATCATCTAGAACTGTAAAAAAAATAAATTTCTGTGTTGTCTATAAGTTACCCAGCCTAAGGTATTTTTTAATAGTAGCTCAACAGGACTAGGAAATTCATTCAAATCCCAGAGTCACCATCTTGCTTCTTTATAAAGGCAGCTTCATACTTTACTCAGAACAGAAACTGAGAGAAAATCCAATATTCTCCATAAAGCTTTTCCCAGCTAGTCCAGGCCACCACATTGACCTCTTTTTTTATTTTTATTTTTTGACTCTATGAAATTTTGTGGTTGGCAATGTGTAACAAAATGGTTCTACTACAGGAGATTTTTAATCTGCCACCACTCACATGGAAGTTATGCAAGGAGTATACCTACTTCTGATCTTAACCTCCCTGCCCTCTGATAGCTACTTCAATATAGAGTAGAAACACTCCACTCTTTAAAGCTGGAATCTGCTTTATTATAATGCAAGACACTCAAGATTCAAAACCAAATGTAAATGACACAAATTACCAATGTATCATCTTGTGTTATTTATGTTCACACACAAGTTCACATCAATTTATAATTGCTTCTAATGCCCCTTCCAAGATCACCCTTTTCCCCAATATATGTTCAATTGTGTGCCATGTTATTTATTCCAGCTCCATTTAGTCCTTGAAGACAGATTTTCAACATGTTTTAATCCCAAGCCTCCCTACCTAGGTCCTATTAAAATTGTGGTGGCATCCCTATATACTGATCATAGAACTACCTGAAATAACTGTATCTTTTGGCCAGGCATGGTGGCTCATGCCTATAATCTCAGCACTTCAAGAGGCCACGGCAGGTGGATCACAAGGTCAAGAGATGGAGACCATTCTGGCCAACATGATGAAACCTCATCTCTAGTAAAAATATAAAAATTAGCTGGGCATGGTGGTGTACACCTGTAGTCCCGGCTACTCGGGAGGCTGAGGCAGGAGATTCGCTTGAACCTAGGTGGCAGAGGTTGCAGTGAGCCAAGATCGTGCCACTGTACTCCAGCCTGGGGACAGAGCAAGACTCCGTCTTAAAACAAAACACACACAAACAAATGCATCTCTCCTGACTCATACTCAAGCAAGCCTAGTACATCATCCTTTCTGACCCCACAATTTCTAGAAAAACTCCAGATCCTGGCTAACCCAGATACAACGATATGGCACAAAGTTGATGTTCCCATTTCTAGATGAAAACATCAAAAAATATCCTACTATATTACTATGCTAACTGCAATTTTGAGAACTTTAGAACTCTGACTCTGACCAGATTAAAGTGACTTTCAATTCACATATATTTATGACACAGAATGTATGAAGGTTTTGGTTTTTTTGTTTTGGTTTTGTTTTTAGAGAAAGGGTCTCACTCTGTTGCCCAGGCTGGAGTGCATGCGTGCAATCACAGCTCACTGTAACCTTCACTTCCCAAGCTCAGATGATTCTCCCACCTCAGCCTCCCAAATAGCTGGGGCTACAGGCACACACCACTACACCTGGCTAATTTTTTGTACTTTTTGTAGAGACAAGATTTTACCATGTTGCCCAGGCTGGTCTCGAACTCCTGAGCTCAAGTGATCCACCTGCCTGGGCCTCCGAAAGTGCTGGGATTACAGGTGTGAGCCACTGGGCCTGGCCAGGGTTTTTTGATACTATCATACAATTTAGTCCTTGATTATAAAGTGATATATCTTCCTCTGTTTTACTTATTTATGTCTTATCTGAAAAATTTTTCAAAGCAAAGGTTTCTTTCTCCTTTAGCATCTTGGTAATTTGATTCCATATTGACATGTTAAACAACAGTATACCATCATGTTTAAGAAATACAGTATTATAAGGGACAAGTTTAACTAAACTTAGTTGAAAATTTTTTTCAGTGAAGAGCTAGATACTAATATTTTAGGCTTCGTAGTCTAGATAGCTCCTCTTACAATTACTTAACTTTGCCACTGTAGCATGAAAGCAGCTATAAACAATACATAAAAAAAGATTGTGTCTGTGTTCCAGTAAAACTTTATTTACAAAAACAGATGGCAGGCTGGACTAGGCCTGCAGGCTATAGTTTGCCAACCTCAAACTTAAACTATAAAAACATCAAAAGGGACAAATACTACCCCTCCACCAGTCACCCTTTTAATTCAAACTCAACAAGCAGTTTTTGATTGCTCGTTATATTGAAATGAAAAGTGGTAAGATATATGCAACGAAGATCTCTGTCAAATAAAGTGGTACATGTGTACCCTGCTAGGGCTCACTTCCAACATCCCTGAGGATTTTATTTCAAAAATAATCACAGCTAAACCTAAAGAGGCAATTGTATGCTATTACTGGCAATTTTCAGCTGTTTTTGCTTTTCATCTGAGTCCAAAGAAATCAATTTCTAAGTAAATGTCTACTCATTAAAAATTAACATATGAATCTGGCAGAGCCATTGATTCCTGGCAGTTGAAATTCATTACTCTAGAATGCATATCCATGAAAGTCTTCCTCCTTTCCTCCCATTCCTGGTTACCTCTCAAGGGCTTATATTAAATATAAATTAATGCAAAACAATTATTTCTTTTCATTGTCAATTTGGAAATTCTATAAAACAAGATGAACTGACTCATCAAATATTTCCACAGTTAAGATAATAGTGAAAATGCCCTATGTTATAAAATGAGGAGAACCTATCTAAATTACAGTCTAACTTTCCATCTAAAATAATGCAATATGTTTCATATTATCTACATTCCTATGATTCATAACCCTCATAAAAGTACAATATTAAACGAAACTGAATAAACACGGGGAGATTAAATCAAATCTGTCTTGAATAATCAGTTGACTCTAATGGACATGTGAGTTCCATTAGGAAACATAATGCCAAAAAATATATACAAATGTTAAGAGAAAAATAACTTGACAACAAAAGGACTTATCACCCCAAATTAATTTTTATATTTTGGGATATAAATAAACGATTCTAATCAAGGTATAAAACTAAAATGCTCTATGCTTAGAGTTAATCCTGAAAAGAATATAGTATAAATCATAATAAAGTTAAACATTGTTTATCTTCTACAGAATAGTGACATAGGAGATTTTACTCATTGCAACCACATTTTTCTGAGTGAAAAGTTACTAGAGGTCACAGATTAGTCAGCCTTTCTATTTCCCACAGAAATAAGCTATCTGCTAATTCTTATGTTATATGCTACCTACTTCTAATACCTTTGCTTGCTGACCTTACAGTTTTCAGAAAATGAAACTAGAATTAAAAGTTAATTGACCTATTGAGGTAGGAAACAAAGGTTGTTTAATATGATTCCAGTTTAAAAAAATAAAAATAAAGTGCCCCTTCCCTCACCAAAAAATAAGTGAAGAGTGATTATCTCCAGGAAGTTGAGATTAAGGGCAATTTTTATTCTTTCTATTTTTCTCCATTTTCAAAATTTCTACCATGAAAATGACTCACTTGTAAAAATCAGAAGAAAATTTAAAGTCTTACTAAATTAATCATAATTTGCATTGATTATTTTAAACCCCTATGGTTTATGTGTGGTTTTTATGTAATAAAGTTAGTACTGTAACATATATATTAAAATTTGTCCCAGCTACAGAAATTGTTCCTGAGTTAATATAAACTTGAACTTCGCAGGATTCCTCCTGAGTTGAGAGCAAAGTTCTTTATATAGTTCAATTACAGTGTGGAAGTAACACCACTTAGGAAACCATGAAACACACCATCTGCCATATAATTAAAGTAGCATGCTTTTTTAAGGACATTTAAAAAATTGTGTTTCATGGAAATCACTAGGAGAAGCCACTGTGAATGGATGGCAGGTTTCAGTAATACTGTAGAAACCCAAGGTTGAGTTCAGCAAGAGGGTAGTTGAATGTGTGGAAGGGGAAAATATTGCCAGAATTGGAACATTGATGGCTTTTTACTTTGTATTTAAGAAGTATCACCAAAGTGAGATAAAACTCATTAAATGTGTACCTTATTTATACTTGGCCTCAATTTTATCTATAAGTAAATAATGCACCAGAATATATTGAAAATATGCTATGTAATTTTGCAAGGGTGGTAGACTTAGTAAAAGATAGTTTTAAAAAGAGTGAAAACCAGGAGGAAAGAACTTCGTGGAAAGGACCAACACTTAAGTGGAAAGAAAGGTACAAATACACAGAGAAAGTAAAAGAAATGTGTGACAAATTAGTCTCTCATAAAGAAGAAGAAGAAGAAGAACAACAACAACAACAACAACAACAAGAATTAAATCTGTACTTGTAACAAGCTGCTGTGTCCAGGTACTCAGAAGCAATTTTTGGATCTCACCATTTCAAGGTCTGTCTGAGATTTGGACTTACTCTGCTCAAGTCACCATCCCTTTCTCTGCCACCTCCCCCAAACAAACCTGTTCTCTGGACAGCCTGCCCTTGGACTTTAACTTCTTCCTGAGAACACTGGATTTCTCCTCCCTCTCCAGGAACACTGTTCTAGATTCTCTCCCCTTCACAACTCCCTAAGAACCTCCACCTGATGCTGGGTCTCCTCCTCAGCTTCTAGTTCTTTGCTACGGTCCTGCCTGAGAAAGATACAAAATCACACAGCCTTGCCTTTGACAATCCTTGCCACTTTGATGGCAAGGCTGCGTGATTTTGTAACCGCATGAAGTGGCAAGCTCCCCTTTCACTTCTCCCTACCACCAGCCTAGCTCCTAACACCGGACTTCACCTACCCGGTAGGGACAGCTGTTTACAAGTATATTTGCTTCCACTCATTAGTTTCCAGAGCCTCCTTGTCATCCCTGCCTCCAATATCAAAGAAATATCTGAACTGCCCTGAAACTAAAGTCTTTCTCCAACATTACGCACTTCTTTAACTTTCTCTGTGTGTTTATACCTTTCTTTCCATTTAAATGTTGGTCCTTTCCATGAAGTTCTTTCCTCCCAGTTTCACTCTTTTTAAAACCATCTTTTACTAAGTCTACCACCCTTGCAAGAATCAGCCTTTCTCAATTCCCAGCTCCTTCAATGAACGATCTTTCACCACCACTTTCATCTTCGACTCCTTTCCCTTCCCACTTGCTGCTCAGATCTGGGCAGCCAATATATTCTCTCTTGGAAATCATTGGTGTCCTGTTTTTACCAGATTCACTTTTTGTCAGATTTATCAAATTCTCTCCTCATTCCTCACCTTTCTTGATCTCTCTAGATCACTGGATACTGATGATAACATATTCATCCCTGTACCCCGTATTATATCCTTTCTCTGTCTCTATTTATGCAAACGACCTCTTTTCTTTCTCTCAACTCATAACATCATTTATTGCTTTTCTGTCTCTCCATGCCCAAGGTCATAGGCATTGTATAGATTCACCTCAATTCAAATGCTGAATTTGTGACTATGCACATAACATTTCCACTTCGATGTTCCATCATCATAATCTCAAACTCAACATACCTTAAGACAGAACTCATCTTTACCATTATCTGCCTATCCCCAAAGCTGTAATGCAGTCCCACTTATCTTTCTGATTAGAAACTTTTAAGTTATCTAGCTTCTTCTATCCTTCACTGAATCTGCACTGAATACTTTTGCTTCTTCTCTGAGATGTCTGCCTTCCTCCCTGTATTCCCCTGGCCACAAGTCTTGCCCAGAACTTCTTCACCTAAGACCTATATTGCTAAAACCACCACCTCAATTCTCATCCCCTTCCAGTTCAGTTGATGTGCTATTGCAGATTAACCTTTCTAAAATAATGTTAAAACACTGCCAATAACTAAAACCGTAACTCATATTGTTTTACATAAACAGAGGTTGGTTTCTCTCACATAACAGGAAGTCCAGAGGTAGACAGCTGTTGGCCTGGGTTTAGCAGTTCAGCAGTATCAGAAACAATACCTCTTTGCCTTTTCCTCATGACAGCAAGGTTGCTGTATATTTACAGACCTTACATCTTCATTCAAGCAAGGAGGAAGGGAAAAGGAGGTGCCAATATTTTATCAAAGAACAAAAACATTTCCAGAAATGCCATCAGCAGACTTCAGCTTGAAGGCAGAACAAGATCACAGAGCTGCCCTAGCTCCGAAGGAGACTGGGAAGGCAGAGGATAGAATCATCATGAATGGATTAGACCAATCATGATTCATCACTTGCAGACAGGCACAAAATTAAGGTTCACTTATCAAGGAAGGGGGAATACCCAGCTTTATTTTTTTGTTTCTCTTGCATACCAATTTTTGTCGTCTGGCCTCCTCTTATTGTCTGAAACACATGCCATGCTCAACTCCATGATCAAGCTTGTTACCTTTGCTCTCTTCACCTAGAATATTCTCTCCTCCACTTACCAGTCCTATTTATGTTTCATGGCTATGTTTATATCCCACCTATTCAATGACACATTCTAGTCCACAATGATTTCTTCCTTGAATGAACACTTCATTCATTCATTTATCCATATTCAGTATTTACTTACAGGAGATTCCTATCATGAGCACTACACAGTTGAACATTTAATTGTTCTTTGTTTCCTCTGATTTGGTTTTATTTCTCTACAAATACTGTAACCTACATGAAGACTTGAACCACGCCTCAGATTTCATTTGTATGGCTCAGTTCCTTGCATAGTGTTGAAAACATGATATGTGCTTAGTAAATTACTGACTGAAAAATTCTATAATTACCTAGAAATAACAATGTGTGAATTACTGAGTGTAAAACAAGCAAACAAACAAAAAAACACTGTGGTTGGAACTTAGAAAACAGAACATTACCTACTTATTTCAGTCAAAATATACTCTGTAAGACAAGAAAATAACAACGATTATATTTGTACTTCAGTGGCATAGGTAGCAAACTATAATCCGCTTCTTCTGAGAAAGCTAAAAAGAACAGCAGAGCTAAGTAAAATACAAGATTGTCAAACAAAGAAGCAGTTTTCAGACATTTCCAATCTAAGGGTTAGTCTCTTAAGCCATTCCCTGCAATGTTAGGCAGAAAACAGTCAAGTGATTTATTTTAGAGAGATGCTGATCTATATGAGGATTAAGAGATCTCAGCCTAACACTGCTGGCAGCCACAGAGCAGCTTTGGGAGTGTACTAAGAAGATTTCAAACTGGGAGCAACTTATGCAAAAGACACAATTCCCCCAACCCCCTATTGGCCAGGGCTTTAAACAGTCCTCGTGATTTGCTTGTTGCCCTTTCTTTGGCCTATTTACTGAGTAGATACAATCAGTCCCTCTCTATTCACACAGTCTTCTGGTTCACTTACGTGGGTAAATTTATTGTTTCATCTATCAGTTTCTACATGAAACTGTAGCAGAAGACCAAATGAAGGCACACTTCAATCATGAATCTCAGGCTTTCTTCTTAGCCAACCTAAAATGTATGGGAACATGTTTTCTCCAATTAGAAAATCTGCAACTTCACCACTCAGCTCACAGAGTCTGTAGAATGGAAAGCTTTGTAGTGTGTTCCTCATTCCTCCTGGGGCCAAATGAAGAGAACCTTTCAGAAGTTGGAAGAGAAAGCAATTCCCAGGAAAGCTCATAAGCCTCCTCAGGTCCTCCTCCAGAACTGAAATTCCACCCGCCAAGGAGAAGCAGTTTGGACCCGCTGCACCACTGCTGACAGCTGGGTTCCTCTCTGCCTCTCCTCCCCTGTCTCCACCAGAAGAAAGAAGATCTAATGATAGGTCTTGGGGAAAAGCTTTTCAAAAAGCATCCTTTTTCTACCTTCCTTTCTCTCAACACCACATGACAGTCATGATAGTCCTAGGATGGCTGCATCCTCAGAAAAAGCAAAGGCTCCTAAAATGTCTACGGGTATCAAAAATGAATAATCCATGCTGCTCGGCATAAACTATGGGCAGATAGATCACTAGAGTTTAGAATAATGTTTTCCATGTTGAATCTAGAAAAACTACATTGCAGGTCCCAAAACAACCACGCCAACTACTCTTCTTGAGAATGAGAAACTATGTCACTTTGACTATGAACCCTGTTCAATATGAGCTCCTTCCTTAGTCCACTACATCCTGACATGTTTACCCTCCACAAAAATGTACAAAGAAGCTGTCAAAATGAAGCAGACAGGGTTTGTTTTCAAGCATTCATTCAATTACTACCCGAATATAAGGGCTTTTAGTATTTCAAAAAAGCAACATTGCACTGAGTGGAAATACCTTTTCATATTCAAATACCAGCTTAATGTGTAGTTTAACAAATTACTATCTTACAGCTCTGTTTCCGGTATTTGTGAAAAAACACAAGATAAAAAATTGACTGAATTCTTTTTTCCTTTTTTTAAACCTTTAATGCAAGGATCAAGGCAATATTTTCCCTTTTTGTTCTGTTTGTATATAACAAAAGCATTTCTTTGCTTCACTGCTTTTATAAACTACAGATCTCTGTACAAGCACAGTCTTTTTTGTTGTTTATATTTTATTATATTTTAAGTTCTAGGGTACATGTGTACAACGTGCAGGTTTGTTACGTATGTATATATGAAAACATAGTCTTAATTAAACCTGAGAACTGATTGTTGTATTCTACATTTCAAAAGGAAAAACTGGTCTGCAATAGAATAACTTGTTTTGTTTATGCAGCACATACAAGTACAGATGTTAAAAATTCTTAAATAACAACATACTCTTAACCTTGACTTATAGGCTGCCATGGGACCAAGCCTAAGAGAACATAGATAGAAATCAAATATTATTTATTACACAATATTTTAAGAACTTTTACTACAAAATAACACGGAAAAAATACACTAGTAGTAAACTTTGTTCCCAGTCATGAACCATGTGTATATATATATATGGACCACTCCCAGAGAGAAATTAGATTTTTAAGTCTAATTTTCTTCAACAAGGCATTAAGCAATCCCACAGACCTACAATAAAGTTGAAAAAAAAACCAAAAGCAGTGTGTCAAGAATGCCAAAGGGTTCTGAAGACAACTGAGCCTGGATTGAGGAAATATGGGCAAAATCTATGTGGAATATTTTAAAACATACCACAAGGGGTGTGTGTGTGTGTGTGTGTGTACACACTTTGCTTTGTGAAGTCTTCTCTTTAATTCTCCTCTCTTTCTCTAGAACAAAAGCCCTTTTCTGACTTAGTATACATGTTTTATTTAAATGTGAGGCTTTTGAGTATGGCTCCACTAATGCAAGTTCTCTACTTGAACTCTTTCTTGAATAATGATACATTTCAGTTTCTTTAAAATGCATCAATAACTTAAAAGATGCTTACAAAGTAAGTCGTATTAGAAATTCTCTTTTATATTTTCCCAAATCTTTCATAGTTGTCCTACCCTCACCTTATTTAATAACACTTTCAGCAATTGTTTTTCAGAGTCTTTCCAAAGCATTTAATTTATTTTTCAAAGAAACAATAACTCTTTATATTTACACTCAAAAGTCATGGGATTATGTAATATTTAATTAAGTTATATAATTGTAATTACAAGTACAAATAGAATAAAACGGTTTTGGAAAAAATCTCAATTGACTCTTTGTAAGCACAGAACTCAACTGATAGACAGTATTTAAGAGAGGTGTCTATTATCCTCCAGTTCTATAAAGGGAATGCTGAGTGTCAGTTAAGTGGATGTTGAAGGAAGCTTCTCCTATAGTCTCTAAAGCAATGTTTTCTAAAGCCTGTCCCAGGAAAAACTAATTTCAAGAGTGTGATGGAAAAAAGGACTTGGAGTCAACTAAGTTTGGGAAATGCAAGGTCGAACAAAACTAAGCAGATTTCCTTTATTGCAGGACATTTAAATAGCTAACATGCATTTTTAATTTCCAAGATGGCACTATAGTATGTAATGTTCTCCCACTGTATTTGATCAAAGACTGTTTTCATGAAGAACTTCATGGGACTGAGATTCCTAGGTACCTCCTGGTGCTTAGATCATCTCCTCCTCTTCCAATTCCATTATGACTTGTGTAATTTACGCATAAAAACTTCAGTATGAACAGTGTGACATTATGTTCACACCAGTTGTTAGTTCAAGTTTTAACTCTGGGGCAGTAGATTGCCCTAATCAAGACTGTACATTTATCCAGTATTTTATCAGAAAGGCAATACTCCAGAAGCAACCACTATAAGTATTTCTATTACCCAATTTTTATTAACACCTAAGACTTTGATAATCAGTATAATGTATGCTAGCAATGGATCTTAATTGGTAAAACTAGTGGCTTATTAATATGAAGAAATATGAAGAAATGGACTCTCTCAAGTAAAATTAAAGACAACCAAGGATATGTGGAGTAGCAAAAATATTTTAGAGATATTCTCTCTAGTGTAATGGAGGATAAGGATCCAGAGAGGCTCTTCCCCGGGGACAAACCTGAGGTTTTTTCCCTGAATGGCCCAGTGTCCCCCTGCTGATTTAAGAAGATTTGGCGTTGCCTGCTGGAGTGATAAAGGTAACAGGATCCGGCCTCTGGGATATTGCCCTGTCTGCCTTGGAAGAACCTTTATGCAAGGTAGCAGAACTGGGACTTCCTAACAAGTTGTATAACAAGCTGTAAAAAATGTTTTTTACTTTGCTTGCTGTTAAGTATTCATGTAATCAATGGTCTCTGTGTGTAGCAGAATTTTGTTTGGCTTGCTTTCATTATGAACTAGTGGCAAAGTTTTGTGTAGTGCCTAACACTCACTCAGTTCAGTTCAAACCTCTTTTGATGTATGAATCATGGAGGAAAAAACCACTAAGGGCTACGAATGACCAAATCAGCTTAGGTCAATTCTCAACACCTGTCTTCAAGGCAGAAGATGAAATTATAGGCCCATCTATTCTATGATATGCAAGGAACCCCAAAAGTCTCACTTGCCCCTAACGGACTCTCACTTATCTGCTTCCCAGGCAGATAGGTCCCTCTAACTTATCCAGATTTTATCAATAGCATGTTTGAAAATGCACTTATGTTAGCTGGAAATGAAAAATGCTTCTAGCAAACTTCTCTAGCATCTCATCTTAATTCAAACTAATAGAAAATTAGCTAAGTGTTTCCTTCAAACGTGTGAAGAATCTAAACAGAGATGAGGTAAGATATTACTTCAGTAGTGGAAAAGCAGTGTTATTTTATGGTCTTAAATATTCACACACATGGTACAATGGGAAGGGGAAGCTCAGCTTAAGAACTGATTTGACCAAGGCAATTGTGTGCGAAAAGTTGTGTGCTGAATGGATGAGGAGAAGTCAGACGAACAAATCTAATGTTATTTAAAAAGAGAATTCATTGATGATTCTTGCCTCAAACAACCATTATATGGTAGTTAACAAATGACGATTTTTCAATCAATCATACTATATACATTTTTTTTTTTTTTTTTTTTTGGAGACAGAGTCTTGCTCTGTTGCCCAGGCTGGAGTACAGTGGCACAATCTTGGCTTGCTGCAACCTCCACCTCCTGGGTTCAAGGGATTCTCCTTGCCTCCGCCTCCTAAGTAGTGGGGACTACCAGTGCACACCACCATGCCTGGCTAATTTTTTGAATTTTTAGTAGAGATGGGGTTTCACCATGTTGGCCAGGCTGGTCTCAAACTCCTGACCTCAGGTGACCTGCCCACCTTGGCCTCCCAAAGTGCTGGGATTACAGGGGTGAGCCACCACATCCACCCATACCAGATATGTTTATTTGTTGGAATTCTATTGTAATGAACAACTAACTTTCCATTTTACATATTTGTTCATCTATTTATTCTTATCAATATGGACTCATGGATTCTTATTCCATTTGTTACTACCATTTATTTTTATGGTCACATTGTCCTGTATTTGGCTAGCAGGAGCCCCTTCAAGCTGGCTCATGTGTCCTTTTGACATGTCTCCATCATTCTTCCCTCACTCTCTTACTTTCAAATGTAAAAAAAACACAAACAAACAAAAATCAAAAAACAAAAAACAACACCTGTTCCAGGCTTATCTTGTTCTTTTCCTGCACCAGCAAGGAAGAAGACTTGCTTGATTTTTATTGGTGAATAGTATTTAGAAACCAAGATAATGGTACTAGTTATGCTAATTGCTACTGAATTATCACTGCTTCTTTATCCTCTCAGAGGATAGAGCTAGGCAATTAGACTGATCTACATAGCTATAAAAACCATGAATTCATACAGTTATCTCTAATCTCAATCCAACAGCACACGGGTTCCCTCTAGCATTCTACCTTTTCATATCTATAATTCCTTTCTTCTTCAACAATGAGAAAACTGACCGTCATTATCCCTAATAGATACATTTATTTTCACAGTCTCGGTGTGTCTCCCACAAGATAGTTATTAATTACAGGGGACAAAGAGTAATTTCACAGTGCAGAATATGGTAGATACCACATTAATTAAGTGAACACAAGTAAGGGCAGAAATAGATATCATGATGAGACATGAAAAAAGGACACAACATTCTTTCAGTGGTGTTCTTGCCAAAAACATATAATCTGAATCTAATCATTAAACAACATCAGACAAAACCAAAATAACTGGCCTGTACACTTCAAAAATGTCAAGGTCATGAAAAACGACATACTGAAGATCTGATCTAAGTTAAAAGAGACTTTAAAAATGACAGCACGTCACATATGATCCTGGATTGATTTCCTAGACCACAAAAATTGGTTTCTGCCCTTTGTTAGAGATGACATTGATGAGACAATCAGCAGAATCTGAATGAAGTCTATTAACGTTAATTTTTAGGTTTTGATAACTGTATTGTGTTAGTAATACAAGAGAATGTCCTTGTATTTCAAAATGCACACTGACGTATAAGGGGACAGAAAGTCTGTAACTTACTTGCAAACATCAAAAACAACAACGTGTGCACCACACACAGACACACACACGAGGCAGGGCAGGGCAGGCAGCGGTTACCTCCCAGGCAATTCAATGCATAGCCAGCCAGCCAAAGAATTATAAAGAAGAGGGCTGGAAACAGAATCTTAGGAAATAGCCAGCTTGAGGGAGTGAAGACTGGAACCCAGAGAAAGAAAGAGCAGCAGCAATAAATCATGTAAACGGAGAATCAGGAAAGTTAAAGAAAGTTTCCAACAGAAAAGGGGATGGGTGATTTCCAATGTTACACAAAGGTAAACAAGATGAGGTTGGATAAAGGGTTACAGTCAGCAGTCTGGGCTTAAGGGTACGCATTCAACCACATGTGTGTTTTGAATACTTGGATAGTATGCATTGAGGAAATACAGAGACTCAGATACTGTTCTCAAGAGGTTTACACTGTACTGATCCCAAGAGAAAATGGTACTGGTAAAATCTGTCACATTTGAGAACACCCAATATCTCCAAATCTCCATCTTCATGGTACCCTTTCATGGAGCACTCTTGATGCCAGTAAGTTCTGGGGTTTGCTGTCTGGGTTCCCTCCAATGAAGGGGCAATTCTTTGGAAAATATGGTTCTCTCTGCAATAAGGGATGAAAGCCTTTGTGAGAAGAACCTGCATTTACCAAAGAAACTTCATCTGGCCAAGTTTAATTAAGATAAGGCCTCAGAAAAGTGCTAATGCTGCTCTTGGTATAAATGCACTGCACAGTCTTCAGTGCTTCTCTGATTGCATTTTATCTTTGCTGTTCAGATTCCAGGTTCGTCTTCATTATTAAAATTATTCTTTTGTTCCCATTTATAAGAATCACATTTTACCTGTTCTACAATAAAACACATTACCAACTTCATTCAGAAGCTGAGAGGAAAGATAACCCTGCTCTTTCCATGTTACCTGATGATCCTATTATTATTTGACTTTGTAAAGTTTAGGAAGCTGGGCTAGTGATTCTTGAGCAGCAAATCCCAAGTCCCAGTTCTTAGCAATTAAACAGATGCACCAAAGCAAATTCCCAAATTCCTGATACAGTAATTTGGGTCAGAGGGAGGGGTGGAATAAACATATGCATTTAACTTTGTTTTCCAGACAATAATTAAGATAACAAGTAATATTTTATATTTCACAAAGCTCTTTCTAGTATGTTCTTATTTGATCTTACAACCTTAAGGTAACCTGAATAAATAAAATTTCAAATCAAAAACCATTTAAGAAAGTGATTTCCATTTCCAGATTCCTTTATCTCTATAAAACAGTCTGTGATATAAGATTCTAGAACACACTAGATTAAGCCCCCAAACCAGGAAATCCATCCATAAACTAGATTTAGAGATGTAATGGCCTAAAAAAAAAGTTAATTTACGAAAAATTTGGTTCACCTGATGCTTAGCAAATTGTTTAATTTAAAAAGTAACAGTAAAGTTATCTGGGTATTTGATTTCTTGCACAATCCTTTTGTCTTCATGAAAGCCAAGGACACACAGTCTTATTTTATCTTTCTGAGGCAATCTCTTGTCACTGATGACACACAGAAGCTTTAATTAAAATGGCAATTAGGTATTGGAAGGAGTTTTTTTTTTTTTTAATTCTCATTTATTTTGAGTCTGCTTTAGAAATGTTAATGTCAGTGTGTTTGCCTAGTGCAGCCGTATCTCAGAGGAAAACGTCCAAATATTTAAAGGCTGACTTCTTCTGACGTTTTTAAAAAAGAAAGAAAGAAAGAAAAGAAACCAATAGGTTTTCACAGTCTGCTAGCACACAGATAGTTTGGTTCTTAGAAAATGATTAGTTTTTTGAGAGACATGTGATTAAACCATCATAGAGACCACAAAGAAATTTTAGTCATTATCTTTTCCTTTTTTCCAAAACAGAGAATCAATATTTTATGTTTATCTAGATATACATGCAGAAATAAGCTTTATTTCTACTGAATTTATTGTGGATTCATTCTACATGCCCAACAAATGAAGGATAACCTAAATCTATATATACCCATCTTACATGACAATGCTATAAGATTTGTGCTCTCAGATTATTTTTGATGCAATAATTATCATTAGTTTTCTAAATGTCACCCAACATATTTAGAGGCACAAATTTCATAGTAACAAGTAACATTCAGTCATTTGTGACATAAATATTTATTGAGAACCTATGAAATAAAAAACATTCAAAAAGCATCCAATTCAATAGGGGGGTGACAAGACATATATATGAATAACAATAATATAAAAACAAAAGTGATGTGTAAGAAGAGAGATTTAAAAAAAAAAAAAAAAAGCACTGGCCATTCATGGTGGCTCATACCTGTAACCCCAGCACTGGGGAGGCTGAGATGAGAGAATTGCTTGAGCCCATGAGGTCAAGGCTGCAGTGAGCCCTAATCACACCACTGCATTCCAGCCTGGGTGGCAGAGGGAGACCCTGTCTCAATCAATCAATCAATACTATTACTGAATGGTCAATTCATATAATTGGTAAATATAAAATCTTATCCCTTCCTTTAATTTTGCTAATCTTTCTATAATTATATAACCACAAAAGTTAGAAAACATTATATATTATATATGTGTGTGTATATGTATAAAGAGACAGGGCCTCTTGCTCTGTTGCCCAGGCTGGAGTGCAGTGCTGTGATCATAGCTCATTATAACCTCAAACTCTTGGGTTCAAGCAATCCTCATGCCTCCCAGGTAGCTAGGACTGCAGGTATGTGCACCCAGCTATTGGCTTTTTTTTTTTTTTTTTTTTTCGGTAGAGACAAGGTCTCACTATGTTGCCCAGACTGGTGTTGAGCTCCTGTGCTCAGGTGATCCTCCCATCTCCACCTCACAAAGCACTGGGATTAGAGGTGTAAATCACTATGCCTGGCCAGGAAATATTTATTTAACATTATATTATAAAGCAACTAAGGCATGATGTATGGGATTTTGTTTAAATATGTTTTAGGGCACTTTATTAAGGAACTGATATTTTAATTAAGCTTATCAATTTTGAACCTTTGAATAAAACATAAAATGAAGCAAGAAAGGAAATCCTTAGCAGACTCCTGTGCCTTACGAACATGGAAAGTCTGTCTTCTAGATTACAACACTCAATAGCTCAGGTGCCTACCATCGCCATTCCTCCTGGGTCAAATCAGAAACAGTGGAGTAGAAAACACCTTGGTGAGAATTCCACCTCTGCAGTGTGTTAACTGTAAACTTGGTTAGGTTGCTCCACTAAGCTCCCTACACTGCAGTTTTTTTATTAGCAAAGCAGAATAACAATACACTCACCTCATAGAGTTGGTAAAGAAACTAACCACATTGATGGTATGTAAAGCATTTACACTGCATCAGGCACATAGTGGGTGCCAGAAAATGATAACTACTGTGATTATCATCATACTATTGCTAGCATGTGGCATCTGTACACACACATTCAACTACCTTGCTGGCCTTCAAAGGGGAAGGCCCGTACAAACCCCATTACCATCTTCTTTGCTTCCTAAACATTTTTATCTTCCTTTCCCCAAATGTGGAAAAACTTTTATTTATTAGTTAATCTGGAATCCAAAATTTTGGGGTGACAGAGTGAGGTGACACTATCACCAGGCAGCGTTCCCCACCCCTAGCTTAACAAAAGCAAGCAAGAAAGAGACAGAGATGGAGGCCATTATCCTTAGCAAACTAACACAGGAACAGAAAATCAAATACTGTATGTTCTCACTTATAAGTGGGAGCTAAACGATGAGAACTCATGGACACATATAGGGTAACAACATATACTGTGGTCTACTGGAAGGTGGAGGGTGAAGGGTGCGAGGAGGTAAAAAGTCAGGAAAAATAACTACTGGGTAGTAGGCTTAATACCTGAGTGATGACAGCTGTGCAACAAGCCCCATGGCATGGTTTTACCTGTGTAACAAATCTGCACATGTACCCCTGACTGAACTTAAAATTTAAAAAAATAAAGAAAGGCCCGGCATGGTAGTTCACCTCTGTAATTCCAGCACTTTGGGAGGCTGAAGCAGGTGGTTCATTTGAGGTCAGGTGTTCAAGATCAGCCTAGGCAACACGGTGAAACCCCGTCTCTACTGAAAATACAAAATTAGCTGGGCGTGATGATGCACGCCTGTAACCCCAGCTACTCAGGAAGCTGAAGCAGGAGAATCACTTGAACCCAGGAGACAGAAGTCGTAGTGAGCCAAGATAATGCCACTGCATTCCAGCCTGGGCAACAGAGTGAGACTGTCTCAATCAATCAATCAATCAATCAATAAAAAGAGACATGGCTGGAAGAATAATCAGCCACTCCAGCAGTGGCTGCAGAAGGCTCCATTTGGTGATGCCAAGCATAGCCATCAGCCCAGACAGTATATCCCGCTTTCATTTGTCTAAAATCCTGCTTTTCCTGCACTCCGGTTGTTCTTCATGAGTATAGTGATAACAACACACAAAAGTGCCCGCCTCAGAAGTAATTTAGATCCCAAAGAGAATGACATCGCATCCTCACAACAGGAAAAATGTAATGTCTCACAAGTGAGCTTAAATAATAGATACTCTCTAGTAGAAAATGTATGTTTGTGCTAATCTGAAAATTACTCTGTAAATAATTCTATTCTCTAAGTTTGATAAAATAAACATAAACCTGAGGTTCAGGTGTTTGACCTATACAGTGTAGTAAATAAAGCAAGCAACTGGACGTGCCAAAAGTAATTACGCTGTAAGAATCATCAAAAAAGCCAGACAGGAAATATCACCCTCCCAAAGACAGAAAGTCTTTAGGAAGATGAATTACTTTTAGTCTCAGCATCAGAGAGTTCTTGAACACCTGCTGAAGATCATGACCACGCTCTGAATAACGAAGTAAATCTCCTTACTCCTCCACTGATAGGCTGTGAATATACCAAGTTAAGAAATGTCACTCATGAATTTGTCTTTTTATTTATTCAATTCATCTGAATCCAACTACATTTAATTTCAGAATGTTTGAATAGTATTGTATATTTGTTTGTAATATCTTCTCTTTAAATAGACTTAGTATGTATGTTCCATAAAAATCAGAAAAACGGGGTGGTGGCACTGGCAGGGGGAACTCCAAGATGGAATAATTTGTATGAATGGGCCAAAGTCATGTTAGAAACCTCAAAGAAAATAGGTTCATGACATTTCATGAAATAACAACTTTAAACATCAAAAGCTAGAGAAGTTGGTGAGAAAGCAGGCAATAAATACCCTTCTCCCCAAACAGGAAAAGGTCAATGTGATGTGATGTACAGAAGGTTTGTGTAGAAAAAAATGATCGTGATCTCTCTCTTCCAGTGTCACATTAAGGATAACTACTTTTACTCTAGTCAAGGGGGAAAAATGTCAGGGAAACGGAATGACTGAAAAGATAAACTGTTTGAAGAGTAAAAGTAATTCTTTCTCTCTGCTAAGTTGAAAGCAGGATAAATCCTCCTATCAGGGTTTTGATTGCAAGGACTCTGAGCAAAGGCAACGCCATCTGATGTACAGTATTTACATACATCCACAGGCCCACATCTGTAGCAGTGGGAAGGCCAGTGGCAAGCCCAATTCCACTCCTGCTGAATGGCCTAGAAAATGTTTTAGTCTAAAAAAAAAACCCTAATAAGACTAGGAAATTTTTGCATTAGATAATAACAATTGATGTAATATGTGCATTTTTATTTCATTTCATATATATTGGTATAATTTTTTACTTTTAACTTTTTATTTTGAGAACGTTGTAAATTTACAGAAAAGTTGTAAAAATGATCCAAAGTTCCTGGCCGCATATGGCAGCTCATGCCTGAAATCCCAACACTTTGGGAGGCTGAGATGGGAGGACTGCTTAAGGCCAAGGATTCAAGACCAGACTGGGCAACATGGCAAGACCCCATCTCTACAATAAATGAAAAGATAAAAAATTAACCAAGTGTGGTAGTGCATAACTGTAGTTCCAGCTACTCAGGAGACTGAGTTGGGAGAATTACTTGAGCTCACGAGTTTGAAGCTGCAGTGAGCTACGATTCATGCCACGGTACTCCAGCCTGGTTGACAGATCCCCATCTCTCCAAACAAAAAAAAAAGAAACGAAACGAAAAAGATTCAAAGTTCCCAATTACCCTTTCCCCAGCCTTCCCTAATGTTTACACTTTATATAACCACACTAAAGTTATCAAAAACTACGATATTAACATAAGTATAGTACTATTAAGTAAACCACAGATATTATTTGAATTATATCAGTTTTCTACTAATACTCTTTTTTCCTCTTTCTAGGATTTTTTCAACTGACAAATAAAAATTGTATATATTTATGGCATACAACATGATGTTTCAAAATTCATATACATTGTGAAATGGCTGAATTGAGTCAATTAATATTTGCATTACCTCATATATTTATCAATTTTTGTCATAAGCCTACTTAAAATCTACTCTATTGGAGATTTTCAAGTATACAATACATTTTTATTAACTATAGTCAACATGTTGTACAATGGGTCTCTTCAACATTTTCCTCCTAACTAAATTTTGTGCCCTTTGAACAGCATCTCCCCAATCCTCCATTCCCCCAGCTCCTAGCCACCACCATTCTACTCTTTGCTTCCATTAGACTTTTTTCAGATTCTGCATATGAGAGAGGACACTTGTCTTTCTGAGTCTGGTTGATCTCACTAAGCATAATTGCCTCCAGGTTCATCCATGTTGTTGCAAATGACATGATTTCCTTTTTTTAAAGGCTAAATAGTATTCCTTGTGTATATATACCATATTTTCTATATCCATTCATCCACTGATGAACAATTAAGTTGATTCCGTATCTTGGCTATTGTCGGCAATGCTGCAATGAACGTGAGAATGCAGCTGTATCTTTTCAACATACTAATTTCCTTTGGATATATACCCAATAGTGGGTTGCTGGATCATATAGTAGTTCTTTTTTTAGTTTTTTCAGAAATCTCCATACTATTTTCTATAATGACTTCACTAATTTACATTCCCACCAGCAGTGTGCAAGAATTCTCTTTTCTCCACACCCTTGCCAACATTTGTTATCTTTGGTATTTTCTATACTAACCATTCTAGTAGGTGAGTGGTGATATCTCATTCTAGATTTAATTTGCATTTCCCTGATGATTAGTGATGTTGAGCGTTTTTTTATACAGCCTGTGTTAAATGGCCTGCCAGCCATTTGTATGTATTCTTTTGAGAAAGGTCTATTCAGGTCCTTTGCCCAATTTTTAATCAAGTTATTTATTTTCTTTCTAGTTAATTGAGTTCCTTATACAAATTGGATATTTTTAAGAGGATTACTAAACCCTTGCCACACTTTTTATTCCTTTAAGTCTTTAAATATGATGATGTTGACAATTTACAATCTAGAAATCTGTCTTCAATCCACGGTAGGCAAGTCACTAACACTGAAGCCTCAGTTTCCTCTCCTGTAACATAGAAATGATAACAACTACTCTGTTCAATTAATTCTCTCTCTCTCTCCAATTAACTCACTAAATCATTCACAATTATAGGAAACTTAACCATTACATCTAACTTTCCCAAAACATGCTCCATGAAAAATGCACTCCATAAAGGAAAAAGTCTGTGAAAACCAGCATTTTCTATCCCTGTCTTGAGAAGTTACATGCATATTAGTTATTAGAAGCTCTAAGAAATCTTGCAATAAATAAACTTAGATCTTTCCAAATGTATTTGATTATGGAACTCTTTGTTCCCAATAATACACTTTGTTCCCAAGAGAACACTATGGCAAATACTGCATGAGTTCATGAGACCAATGCATACGCCACACCTATCTGAAGGCCTCTTTCAAGGTGGCAGACACAGTGCCCAGGAATTAGAAAAATAGATAAATAATTTTGCAAAACTCTTTAATGCCAGCCTTAAAACTAAACCTATAAAGAGACAACAATGGCCCCATCACAAATATGATTAACTACATGTTGTTTTACATTTTGAACAAAATCTTTGGTCCAATGGCTCCAGAGCAAGTCACCTAAATAGTTTATGAATCACTATTTTAAAAATTCACAATCTTAAAATTTTTAAGATTTTCAGAAAAGGTAAGTCCTAAGTGATTGTTACCACTCTCCAAACACTCTTTGATCTGGGTTCTCCATGTTTACATAGGAGTTTTCCCAGGCTGTCCAGGGTTAGTTCTCCATGGGATCTGGGGCCAGGCTTGTCACATTGCTTTCCTCAAGGTTGTGCCAAAACTAAAGAAATGATATTCAACTCACACAAAAAAATTGATTTCTGTTAGGTATTAGTCTCCAAGAGACATATAACCACCAATGAACAGACATTCAGATTACCTGATCAGCCACTTGGGAAATATTTATTTAAAGCACGATATGACAACCCATATGTCTATCAATGTGCAACCTAATGAAAAAAATATTATGTAGACACATAATATGGTACTGTGCAGCTATCAAAAGAAATAAAATGATCTTCAGAATGTACTGCTACATGAGAAAACAAGGTCCAGTAGAGTGCATCTAGTATACTACATTTGTGTAGAAAGGGCAAAAGATTTATGAATAGATATATGTATAAATATTCATATTACTTTTTATATATGCATGTGTGTGGGTTTGCTTGTGCTTTTAAAAAGAAATAAGTAAGCTAAAACATACACTAAAAACTATTTTTTGTAATTCATTTGTTAAAAGGTATAGAGAGCAGACAGGAATGAATACTCCAAGTGTACCTTGTTTCATTGTTCTGATTTTGGAATCATGTATAAGTTTTAGATAATTAAAAACCAAAATTAAATAGAAAGGAAAAAATCTCAAAACAACTCCTAAAAATAAAAAACAAACTGATAGAAATAAGCCTAATTATACATCAAGCAGACTTTAAAACATCAAATTTCAACCATACATTCCAATGGAAAATATCTTAAGGAAAAAAAGAACCACAGAGAAATCTCAAAAATTCAGTGGTCCTGTTGCTTATGGAGCTATCATTAGGAATTACATTAAAGTCACTAGGAATAATGGAATTACATTAATTAGTGAAATTAATTCATCAGAAATTCTCATGACGTCACATAAAAGATACTAATGTAAAAAATCCACTCATTGTAGTAATTCTTTTTTTCTTTCTTCCTTTTTTTTTTTTTTTTTTTGAGACAGATTTCGCTGTTGTTGCCAAGGCTGGACTACAATGGCATGATCTTGGCTCAGTGCAACCTCTGCCTCCTGGGTTCATGCGATTCTCTTGCCTCAGCCTCCTGAGTAGCAGGGATTACAGGCATGCACCACGACACCTGGCTAATTTTGTATTTTTAGTACAGATGGGGTTTCTCCATATTGGTCAGGCTGGTCTCGAACTCCCGACCTCATGTGATCCACCAGCCTCGGCCTCCCAAAGTGCTGGGATTACAGGCGTGAGCCACCACATGTAGTAATTCTTAAACATCAGTTGCTTTAAGATATGAAATGCCACTGTTCATACAAAAATAATTATGTCTTTTTTTTTCCTTTTTTAAAATTATTATACTTTAGATTCTGGGATACGATGTGCAGAACGTGCAGGTTTGTTTCATAGGTATACATGTGCCATGGTGGTTAGCTGCACCCATCAACCCGTCATCCACATTAGGTATTTCTTCCAATGTTATCCCTCCCCTTGCCCCCCACCACCTGACAGGCCCAGTGTTTGTGATGTTCCCCTCCATGTGCCCATATGTTCTCATTGTTCAACTCCCACTTATGAGTGAGAATATGCGGTGTTTGGTTTTCTGTTCCTCTATTAGTTTGCTGAGAATGATGGTTTCCAGCTTTGCAGGGATGGTTCATCCCTGCAAAGGACATGAACTCATTCTTTTTTATGGCTGCATAGTATTCCATGGTGTATATATATGTGCCACATTTTCTTTATCCAGAGTAACATTGATGGGCATTTGGGTTAGTTTCAAGTCTCTGCTATTGTGAGCACTTATGCTGCCATAAGCATATGTGTGCATGTGTCTTTATAGTAGAATGATTTATAATCCTTTGGGTACATACCCAGTAATGGGATTGCTGGGTCAAATGGTATTTCTAGTTCTAGATTCTTGAGAAATCGCCCCGCTCTCTTCCACAATGGTTGAACTAATTTACATTCCCACCAACAGTGTAAAAGCATTCCTATTTCTCCACAGCCTCTCCTGCATCTATTATTTCCTGACTTTTTAATGACTGCCATTCTAACTGGCATTAGATGGTATCTCATTGTGGTTTTGATTTTCATTTCTCTAATGACCAGTGATGATGAGCTTTTTTTCATATGTTTGTTGGCCATATAAATGTCTTCTTTTGAAAAGTGTTCATATCCTTCACCCACTTTTCGATGGGGTTGTTTTTTCTCTTGTAAATTTGTTTAACTTCCTTGTAGATTCTGGATATTAGCCCTTTGTCAGGTGGATAGATTGCAAAAATTTTCTCCCATTCTGTAGGTTGCCTATTCACTCTGATGATAGTTTCTTTTGCTGTGCAAAAGCTCTTTAGTATAATTAGATCCCATTTGTAATTTTGGCTTTTGTTGCAATTGCTTTTGGTGTTTTAGTCATGAAGTCTTTGCCCATGCTTATGTCCTGAATAGTATTGCCTAGGTTTTCTTCTAGGGTTTTTATGGTTTTAGGTCTTACATTTAAATCTTTAATCCATCTTGAGTTAATTTTTGTGTAAGGTGTAAGGAAGAGGTCCAGTTTCAGTTTTCTGCATTTGGCTAGCCAGTTTTCCCAACACCATTCATTAATTAGGGAATTCTTTCCCCATTGTTTGTTTTTGTCAGGTTTATCAAAGATCAGATGGTTGTAGATGTGTGGTGTTATTTCTGAGGTCTCTGTCCTGTTCCATTGGTCTATATTTCTGTTTTGGTACCAGCACCATGCTATTTTGATTACTGTAGCCTTGTAGTATAGTTTGAAGTCAGGTAGTGTGATGCCTCCAGCTTTGTTCTTTTTGCTTAGGATTGCCTTGGCTATGTGGGCTCTTTTTTGGTTCCATATGAAATTTAAAGTAGTTTTTTCTAATTCTGTGAAGAAAGTAAATGGTAGCTTGATGGGAATGGCATTGAATCTATAAATTAGGCAGTATGATTATTTTCACTATATTGATTCTTCCTATCCATGAGCATGGAATGTTTTTCTATTTGTTTGTGTTCTTTCGTATTACCTTGAGCAGTGGTTTGTAGTTCTCCTTGAAGAGGTCCTTCACATCCCTTGGAAGTTGTATTCCTAGGTGTTTTATTCTTTTTGTAGCAATTGTGAATGGGAGTTTGCTCATGATTTGTCCCTCTGTTTGTCTGTTATTGGTGTGTAGGAATGCTTGTGATTTTTGCATATTGATTTTGTATCCTGAGTCTTTGCTGAAGTCGCTTATCAGCTTAAGGAGTTTTGGACTGAGATGATGGAGTTTTTTAAATATACAATCATGTCATCTGCAAAGAGAGATAATCTGACTTCCTCTCTTCCTATTTGAACACCCTTTCTTTCTTTCTCTTGTTTAATTGTCCTGGCCAGAATTTCCAATACTATGCTGAATAGGAGTGGTGAGAGAGGTCATCCTTGTCTTGTGCCAGTTTTCAAAGGGAATGCTTCCAGCTTCTGCCCATTCAGTATGATATAGGCTGTGGGTTTGCCATAAATAGCTCTTATTATTTTGAGATATGTTCCACCAATACCTAGTTTATTGAGTGTTTTTAGCATGAAGGGGTGTTGAATTTTACTGAAGGCCTTTTCTGCATCTATTGAGATAATAATGTTTTTGTCATTGGCTCTGTTTATGTGATAGGTTACATTTATTCATTTGTGTATGTTGAAACAGCCTTGCATCCCAGGGATAAAGTCAACTTGATCATGGTGGATAAGCTTTTTGATGTGCTGCTGGATTCGGTTTGCCAGGATTTTATTGAGGATTTTCACATTGATGTTCATTGGGAACATTGGCCTGAAATTTTCTTTTTTTGTGTGTCTCTGTCTGGTTTTGGTATTAGAATGATGCTGGCCTCATAAAATGAGTTAGGGAGAAGTCCCTCTTTTTCTATTGTTTTGAATAGTTTAAGAAGGAATGGTACCAGCTCCTCTTTGTACCTCTGATAGAATTCAGCTGTGAATCTGTCTGGTCCTGGGCTTTTTTGGGTTGGTAGGCTATTAGTTACTGCCTCAATTTCAGATCTTGTTACTGGTCTATTCAGGGATTCGACTTCTTTCCGGCTTAGTCTTGGAAGGGTGTATGCATCCAGGAATTTATCCATTTCTTCTAGAATTTCTAGTTTATTTGCATAGAGGTGTTTATAGTATTCTCTGATGGTAGTTTGTATTTCTGTGGGATCGGTGGTGATCTCCCCTTTATCATTTTTTATTGTGTCTATTTGATTCTTTTCTCTTATTATTCTGGCTATCCATTTTGTTAATCTTTTAAAAAAAAAACAGCTCCTGGATTCATTGATTTTTTGAAGGGCTTTTAATGTCTCTATTTCCTTCAGTTCTGCTCTGATCTTAGTTATTTCTTGTCTTCTGCTTTTGAATTTGTTTGCTCTTGCTTCTCTAGTTCTTTTGATTGTGATGTTATTATGTTGATTTTAGATCTTTCCCGCTTTCTTCTGTGGGCACTTAGTGCTGTAAATTTCCCTCTAAACACTGCTTTACCTGTGTCCCAGAGATTCTGGTACATTGTGTCTTTGTTTTCATTGGTTCCAAAGAACTTATTTATTTCTGCCTTAATTTTGTTATTTACCCAGTAGTCATTCAGGAGCAGGTTGTTCAGTTTCCATGTAGTAGTGTGGTTTTGAGTGAGTTTCTTAGTCCTGAATTCTAATTTGATTCCAGTGTGGTCTGAGAGACTGTTTGTTATGATTTCCATTTTTTGCATTTGCTGAGGAGTGTTTTACTTCCAATTATGTGGTCAAATTTAGAATAAGTGCTATGTGGTGCTGAGAAGAATGTATATTCTGTTGATTTGGGGTGGAGAACTCTGTAGATGTCTGTTAGGTCTGCTTGGTCTAGAGCTGGTTCAAGTCCTGAATATCCTTGTTAATTTTCTGTCTTGTTGATCAGTGGAATATTGACAGTGGGGTGTTAAAGTCTCCCACTATTACTGTGTGGGAGTCTAAGTCTCTTTGTAGGTCTCTAAGAACTTGCTTTATGAATCTGGGTACTCCTATATTGGGTGCATATGTATTTAGGATAGTTAGCTCTTCTTGTTGCATTGATCCCTTTACCATTATGTAATGGCCTTCTTTTTCTTTTTTGATCTTTTTGGCATAAAGTCTGTTTTATCAGAGTCTAAGGTTGCAATCCCTGCCTTTTTTTCTCTCTCTCTTTTTTTCTTTCCATTTGCTTGGTAAATATTCCTCCATCCCTTTATTCTGAGCCTATGTGTGTCTTTGCATGTGAGATGGGTCTCCTGAATACAGCACATCAATGGGTCTTGAATCTTTATCCAATTTGCCAGTCTGTGTCTTTTAATTGATGCATTTAGCCCATTTACATTTAAGGTTAATATTGTTATATGTGAATTCAATCCTGTCATTATGATGCTAGCTGGTTATTTTCCAATTAGTTGATGCAGTTTCTTCATAGTGTTGATGGTCTTTACATTTTGGTTTGCTTTTGCAGTGACTTGTACTGGTTTTTCCTTTCCAAATTTACTGCTTCCTTCAGGAGCTCTTGTAAGGCAGGCCTGGTGGTGACAAAATCCCTCAGCATTTGCTTATTTGCAAAGGATTTTATTTCTCCTTCATTTATGAAGCTTAGTTTGGCTGGATATGAAGTTCTGGGTTGAAAATTCCTTTCTTTAAGAATGTTGAATATTTGTCCCCACTCTCTTCTGGCTTGCAGAGTTTCTTCTGAGAGATCCGCTGTTAGTTTGATTGGCTTCCCTTTGTGGGTAACTCAATCTTTCTCTCTGGTTGCCCTTAACATTTTTTCCTTCATTTCAACTTTGGTAAATCTAACGATTATGTGTCTTCGGGTTGTTCTTCTCAAGGAGTATCTTTGTAGTGTTTTCTGTATTTCCTGAATTGGAATGTTGGCCTGTCTTGCTGTTGGGGAAATTCTCCTGGATAATATCCTGAAGAGTGTTTTCCACCTTGGTTCTATTCTCCTCATCAGTTTCAGGTATACCAATCAAATGTAGGTTTGGTCTTTTCACATAGTCCCATATTTCTTGGAGGCTTTGTTCCTTCCTTTTCATTCCTTTTTTTCTAATCTTGTCTTCATGATTTATTTCATTAAGTTGATCTTCAGTCTCTGATATCCTTTCTTCCACTCGATCGATTCAGCTATTGATACTTGTGTATGCTTCATGAAGTTCTTGGGCTGTGTTTTTCAGCTCCATCAGGTCATTTATGTTCTTCTCTAAACTAGATATTCTAGTTAGCAATTTCTCTAACCTTTTATCAAGGTTCTTAGCTTCCTTGCATTGGGTTAGAACATGCTCATTCAGCTTGGAAGATTTTGTTATTACCCACCTTCTGAAGCCTACCTCTGTCAATTCATCAAACTCATTCTCCATCCAGTTTTGTTCCCATTCCTGGCAAGGAGTTATGATCCTGTGGAGGAGAAGAGGTATTCTGATTTTTGGAATTTTCAGCCTTTCTGCACTGGATTTTCCTCATCTTCATGGATTTATCTACCTTTAGTCTTTGCTGTTGGTGACCTTTGGATGAAGTTTTTGCGTGGTCATCCTTTTTGTTGATGTTGATGCTACTGCTTTTAGTTTGTTAGTTTTCCTTCTAACAGTCAGGCCCCTCTGCTGCAGGTCTGCTAGAGTTTGCTGGGGGTCCACTCCAGACCCTGTTTGCCTGGGTATAGCCAGCAGAGGCTGCAGAACAGCAAAGATTGCTGTGTATTCCTTCCTCTGAAAGGGGTACCTGCCAGATGCCAGCTGGAACACTCCTGTATGAGGTGTCTCTCGACCCCTGTTGGGAGATATCTCCCTGTCAGAAGGCACAAGGGTCAGGGACCCATTTCAGGAGGCAGTCTGTCCCTTAGCAGAGCTTAAGCACTGTGCTAGGAGATCTGTTGCTCTCTTTAGAGCCGGCAGGCAGGAACGTTTAAGTCTACTGAAGCTGCAACTACCGCCGCCCCTCCCTGTGGGTGCCCTGTCCCAGGGAGATGGGAGTTTTATCTATAATCCCCTGACTGGGGCTGCTGCCTTTCTTTCAGAGATGCTCTGCCCAGAGAGGAGGAATCTAGAGAGGCAGTCTGGCTACAGTGGCTTTGTGGCACTGCAGTGGACTCCACCCAGTCCGAACTTCTTGGTGGCTTTGTTTACACTGTGAGGGGAAAACCGCCTACTTAAGGCTCAGTAATGGTGGACGTCCCTCCCCCCACCAAGCTAGAGTGTCCCAGGTCAACTTCAGACTGCTGTGCTGGCAGCAAGAATTTCAAGTCAGTGGATCTTAGCTTGCTGGGCTCATGGGGTAGGATCCACTGAGCAAGACCACTTGGCTCCATGGTTTCAGTCCCCTTTCCAGGGGAGTGAACGGTTCTGTTTCTCTGGTGTTCCAGGTGCCACTGGGGTATGAAATAAAACTGCTGCAGCTAGCTCAGTGTCTGCCCAAACAGCCGCCCAGTTTTGTGCTTGAAACCCAGGGCCCTTGTGGTGTAGGCACCCAAGGGAATCTCCTGGTCTGTGGGTTGCAAAGACTGTGGGAAAAGCATAGTATCTGGGCCTGATGGCACTGTCCCTCACAGCTGGGTCCCTCTTGGCTTCCCTTGGCTAAGGAGGGAGTTCCCCAACCCCTTGCACTTCCTGGTGAGGCAATGCCCCACCCTGCTTCTGCTCACCCTCCCTGGGCTGCACCCACTGTCTAACCAATCCCAATGAGATGAACCAGGTGCTTCAGTTGGAAATGCAAAAATCACCCACCTTCTGCATTGATCTCACTGGGAGCTGCAGACTGGAACTGTTCCTATTCAGCCATCTTGCCTGGGAGCCAAGAATTGTAAGTCTTAAATGGCAAAGATACAATCTCATTTATCTTTGAAATTCCCACACAATCAAGAACAGTATATAGTACATACTTAAATGTTTACTGTTGAATGAATACCTGACCAGTGTTGCCCAGGGGATACATGTAAACTTGATGAAAAATATTTTTCGAGTTAAAGTTTTGCAGAATAAAGTTTAACATTTTGGGTAACTATGTTATTCCTAAAGCATTAAGAACATTCTTATGTGTCCCTATTGGCAAAAGCAGAGATTCTCTTAGAGCTGAGAAATCAACAAGCCAAATATCATTACAATGTGCTACACAGGTCTGTCCAAATCTTTATGTTATGTTAGAATAATGTCAACAATTCGCTTGGGAGTTATACCTGATGTAAATGACGAGTTGATGGGTGCTGACGAGTTGATGGGTGCAGCACAGCAACATGGCACAAGTATACATATGTAACAAACCTGCACGTTATGCACATGTACCCTAGAACTTAAAGTATAATAATAATAATAATAAGAAGAAGAAGAAGAAGAAGAAGAAAAACATATAAAAGTCCAGTAAAATCATTATAATCAATAAATTAAAATTGATACAATACTTAAAAAAAAAGGCTTTCCTATATAATTTTTGATGTGTTGAATGTCTAGTGTATATATTTTAACTTTGTCAAGAGTATAGTGTGATTGTTTAGAAATAAAATATGAAGTTGGATTAATTAGATGTCAGTCTGAGCTCCTCCACTTGTTAATTATCTAATCTTAAATGATTTAAATGCTTTTAACTTCGGATTCCTCAACTTTAAAATGGGGTGTAAATATTCATTTCATGAAACTGTTTTTGTGTTGTAATATATAAATAAAACATCCAACAAAAAAATAAAAAATAAAAAAATAAAATAAAATAAAAAAACAATTCACTTGGAACTCTTAGGGTTACATAAACATATACAAAGAGAACAATTTCTTTTTGTCCTTTCATTCATTACATAAGCACCGCGTGCCTGCTATATGGAAGATCTTTCCTAGATTCCTCTTTTATGGTAGGCAACCGCATAGGATGGAACACAACCTCTGCAGATCTAATTGGACAAAGGCACTGCCACCCTTCTTGTTCAGCCAACCTGAGTCTCCTCAGATATTACAATTTAAACCATGCCCTCAGTTCTAAGGCTGAATCCTGTAAGATAATGCTAGACTATCTTAGGAGGAAGCAGGTGTTTAAAACTGGTCAGAATACAAGGTCTTGGCCCCATGTCTATTGTTCTTTGTGAAGGTGAATTCCTGTTGTGTTTTTGGAGCATGCTAAATGGGCACTATGTGTGTCATTGTGGTTTTAATCATAATAAAAATACACTGGGCAATTATGGCAATGTATAGGGATTGTCACATGATATGGTACATATTATTTTCCTGGTCACTATCATACCTTTAAGAGTTTATTTCATATGGCTCTACCTTCATTCCCCTATTACCACCTCCCCACCAAAATCTGCAGAAGCACAGTGTGAAAAGTACCAGTCTCCATGCCCTTCATGGTCTCTAACTTTGAGAAACTTGAAAGGCAGTCCAGAAGTGACAGTATAAGCATTAAGTGCTGACTGGATGCTGAGGACTCTGCACGGCACAAGGAAGGTAGAAAAGCATAAAATGTTTCCTGTCCTCAAGACTCTCACCATGCTCTGGGAGAAATGAGGCTTACAAAGGAAACAACATGAGGATAACCTGATACTGAGCTTTTAACCTCAAGTTTGTTCAAAGCTAAGCCCTAAATAATAAGCAAAACAGACTAAGTGCCAACCATGATAGAAGATGCCTTACCTGTGTCAGTCTCATTAATCCTCACACAATCCTCTAAGGGAAGTTTTATTACCCCCATTTTAGAGTGGGGGAAGCTATAGATCAGGAAGTTAAATAATTTGCTCAAGTCACACAGCAAGAAAGAGCCACCGCTGGGATTTGAATACAGAACTACCTATGACCCCAAAATATTTCCACTAGGCTGCAGCCACCGTGCTTACAGTTGCGTAGAGCATTGCAGTTTATAAATAGCTTTCTTAGAAGGAAGACATCCACAAGGGACTTGAAGAGAGGAGCATCAAAGAAAGCTCCAGGGTGAGCAAACTCAATGCTTTCAAGTTGAGGGGAAACAATTTTCTCACACAAAACTGGTTTGTTTTCTGTGAGCAGGACAAGTAACATGAGCATGTAGATCTTTTACTCTTCTTCCAACCTGCTCTCCTATTAATTGGCTGTTACCACCTTGACCCTAGAAATAAAAGACTCTGTTGATCAGCCAGAACTTCAAATGTGTTACTACTGACTAGATCCATTCATCTGTCCCTCCTCAGCGACATCCATCTCCCCACTGAGTGAGGTATTAGTGTCACTATTTTACGTGATACTACACAGGGCATATTAGCACTTTTGAAAGTTAAGAAAAGAGGTTTTTTTCATTCACATGTCAGACTCACTGTACATTTTACAAAAATGTTTTCCAACACATACAATCTATTGTAATTTAGAAAGATCGTGTCAGGTAAATTGTAAAAAAAGTTTACCTTCGGCAAGATAGTCACATATATTTTTTAATGCATCATTCTAAGCACCTGCTTTACCATAAAGTGTTTTCAAATGAGCACTCAAAATTTTGGCTCCAGTGTTTTAAACATACTGCAACAACTTCATTTATCATACATATGCTCTGAGTACACTATTTGAAGTAGGTTACCACCACTGTGACCACCCTCGTTATCTTACTACGTATATCACATATGTAAGTATATTTTTATTCATCTGTTAACTCGGAGCTGTCTGTCTCTCTCATTAGAGTGTAAGCCACTTTATTCACCACTTGTATTACCAAGCAGTACCTGGCCCACTTAATAAATATCTGTTGAATGAATAAGTCACTTCCACACTAAGAAATAAAGTCAATATATCTCTTACTTCATTATTAACTTAACAAGCATTAACTTATTACTCACCATAACCAACAAGATTTACTATAAACCAACTAAATCTAGGTCAAAAATCTTTTGCTTTCTGATTTTTAAGTGACTACTTTAAATTGTAAAAACAAAAAAAAAGTGTGGAAAAAATATGCCTTATGAGAGAATGTGTTATATTTTTTGCTAAGTACTATATTGCTTTTTATATTTACGCTTGTAAATATATCTTCCAGTGACACTTTTTATTATGCTTGTGGGGTCCCACTAAATGCTTCTTCACGATACCTAAAATGAACAAGATAGAAAGAGAGATTGGTAGATAGATAGATAGATAGATAGATAGATAGATAGATAGACGGATAGATAGGCAAGAACGGTAAAATAACCAACATGCAGTTATAATCTCCGTAAGCGCTGAAATTTGATGAAATAGAAGGAAAACTGTTTCTAGTGGAGTGGAAATCAGGAGTTTCTTCATATTATCTTCCGCTGAACCTCCGAACGTGTAAGTGTCAAGGACAAAGCAGGCAATAAGTTTTTAAACATTAAAACAAATTGACTCAGAGACTGTATCAGACAGAGGAAGCAATATGGATAACTTCATTGGTTACTGCTATACAAAATTGCATGAGGCTCAAAAATATTTGGGGGGAAAAAATTCCTGTAATAAACCTACATTTTTGGAATTGACATAAAAAGGAAAACAATTTGCACAAGTAGAACACTTCTGTACACTCCCTAGAGATCAAAAACCTTAAAAGAACTGCCACAGGGTGTAGCTAGTATTAAGTGAATTATTTGTAAAGGCTAATCTGTGTGTACACTTGAACTGAGTCATGAATAAATCATTTAAAATAAACACTTGAGGAAAATGCAAGAATTGTTTATGCAGTCATTACAGATGCTGTTGTACATTATCTATAAAAAAAATTTGGTATTATATATTTTTCAGCATAAAACTTCCCACATGGTTATAATAAAGACAACATCAACAACAAAATTAACAATAAAAAAAGATCTAATACCTACTGAGAGCTTATCATGTGCGAGGCACTGGGCTAATCACTTCTTTATACAGAGAGTAGTACATTTAATTCCAATCAGAACCAATTAAATTGTGGTTCTACCATTGCGCTCACTTTACAGATAAGGAAACTGACTATTGGAGGAATAACTTAACCAAGCTCACATTGATGGTAAATGGAGGAATTTATATTTGAACTCAAGCAGTCTGATGCTTGAGCCAAAGTTAGGCTCTTCACTAACAAGCTATTGTTATACCCTAAGAATTGTCATTCCTTTGAAACAGACATCACTTTTCTTTCAATCCTAAACTTTTCTACCTAAGACAGCCAGAGAATCATTAAGCCAGAGCATGTCCTCATGTGTAGCACACCAGTTCCTTGTATTAGACTGTGCTGCTTTCTATGAAATAAAAGGCTACTTTTAAAACCAATTATCTAAATAGACTATGCTCTGAGATGCTTTTCTAGAAATGATGATCCATTCACATACACATTCTTTTACCTAGTTCAACTTGGGAGTCATGACACACAGGTTGAAACAGGCCAAGAAGAATTAGGAGTAAAAACTGTGGCCATAAAGAAAGCAGAGTTCACTACTTTATAGTCTCACATGCTCAACTAGCTGTAAACAACATTAAGATTTTAAAAGAGAGTGAATTACAATAATCATGCTTATTCCAAATCCCCAGAGTATTCATACCAAAGGAAGAAAAGTTTAATGTTCACATAAAATACTGTTTTAATTTACTTCAGCTATATAAAATGATACATTAAGCCCACTTAGATGTTTAAATCCCCAGCTGCACTGGTTCACTGGTGTTTCATAATTATTCACCTCACATACATTCTCACAGCTTTCTTACATGTTTATCTATAATTGGCCTAATCCCCACCCATATTTGCCTTAAATTCAGACCACCTATGGAATGCCTTCTCGGATTTTCTTAGGGAAAGTCGAAAGATTTTTAATTAAGCTGTAGTCGAATAAAACAGCAAACCACATTCTAGTATAATATTAATCAGCATGGTACCTAGACACAGTTAAAGTCTTGGAGTAAGAAGATTTGCCCAAAAGGTAAATCCCAAAAGTCAATTAATGGGATTCAGCCGGGAAACAAAAGGCTTAAAGGAAAAACAATAGTCCTAATAAAGTGGTCACAGTCAAAGGATGATGATGACAGTATCATTCAGCCGCAGCACTTACAATCACAAACTGATCTTCAATATCACCATACATAAAACCTAAAACCAGGAGCAATATCATTAAAATGGCAAAATAGGAAGCCCTGGACTCCCCTTCAACCACAAAAATATTCACTTAAAAAATGGCCAATGGGCCAATGCCCCTGAGAGAAATCTAGAAACCAGTTAAAAGGATCCTGCACCCCAGGCAAGTGCAAAACCAACCATATCAAAGCCTGCTAGAAAAATTAACACTTATATATAAATCTGGTATAGATTTTTAAAATCTATTTAATAAAGCATAAAAAGTAATGATAAGTCTATGTCCATGGATATGAAATATGGCAACAGATAATTGTGTAATCAATAACATAAACTGGGAGGGGGCAGAGATGTAAAATAGAAGTTTTTCTACATGAATGTAGTTAAGTTGTTATCAGTTTAAAACACAGTGTCATAATTTTAAGATGTTTTATCTCATTGCAATGGTAACCACAAAGAAATTATCTACAGAATATATGTAAGGGATGCTTTGTCATCAGAACACTAAACCTCTTTCAGTTTGGTGTTTCCCAGTTCATGAACTGCTTCCTACTCAAACTCATTAAGGTATATATATAAATTTGTATATATACACATATACACACAGATACACACAAAGGAAAATGAGAGGAGAATCAAAACATGTCACTACAAAAAAAAAAAATGAAACATGAAGACAACAAGAGAAGAAATGAGGGAAAAACAATAAGAAAACAATAAAATAGCAATAGTGAGCCCTTCCCTATCAGTAATTACCTTAAATGTAAATAGCTTAAATGCACCAATTAAAGACACATATTGGCTGAATGGTTTAAAAAAATAAGGTCCAACCATATGTTGTGCCTGTAAGGGACTCACGTTAGCTCTAGAGACAGTGCAGAACAAATTCCAAGATGGCCTTGACTGACTGCACTCTTCCCCACTTTCTCAATTGTAGTTCTCAAAAATAACTCTAGGATGTGCTAGGAGTGCAGAATCTTGAGACAAGGAGAAAGTATGTCAAACAGCTTGGACTCTGTACCTGTCCCTCCAAGAATAGGATGCCCTGCATTACTTTAGCCCTGCTGTTTCCCCTGGATATACAATCCAGAGTAGACTGCTTTCAAAGTTCTTCACCTGCACTGCAAAGTAGGTAACACACAGAAAGATTCCATTGACTCTGAGCTTTGGGAAACTATGAATCCTAGGCTTCTGTTTTCCCTTGCTGCCTAACTGTGCCTATAAGGTTGCTTCACTTAACTTGTTTGAGTGTTCTGTCTCACCAGACTCAGGCAGTTGATAGAAATTAGAAATTACAGATTGGCAATCAGTGAATCTGCCTTACAGACACACATAGGCTATAGTGAAAGGGTTAAAAAAAGATATTCTATGCAAACAGGAACCTAAAGAGAGGAGAAGTGATCATAGTTGTATCAAACAAAGTAGACATTCGGACAAAATTGTCACAAGAGACAATGAAGAATACTGTATAATGATAAAAGGGTCAATTCACCAGGACGATATAACAGTAAAAAAAAAAAAAAAAAAAAAAAGATATGTACTTAACATTACAGCACCTAAATAAATGAAGTAAAATTGAAAGACCTGGAGAGAGAAATAGACACCGATACGATAATAGTAGAAGACTTCAGTATCCTACTCTCAGTTATCAACAGAATCAGAGAGAAGATCAATAGGGAAACAGAGGACCTGAACAACACAACAGACCGACTGGGTCTACAGATATATAGATATAGATATAGATATACAACATTCAACAACAGTAGAACACACATTATTCTCAAGCGCACACGGAACATTCCCAAAATGGACCACATGTTAGGCCACAAAATAAATCTTAACAAATTTAAGAAGATTGAAATCATACAAAATATCTTCTCCAATCACAATAAAATAAAACTAAAAATCAATAGCAGAAAGAAAATAGGAAAATCTAGTAATATGTGGAAATTAAACAATGCACTCATAAACAACTAATGAGTCTAAGAAGAAACCACAAGACAATTTAGAAAATATCTGGAAACAAATGAAAAGAAAAACACAACATACAAAACTTATGGAATGCAGTGAAAGCAGTAGTAAAAGGGAAGTGCATAGCAGTAAACATCTACATTAAAAGATAAGAAAGATCTAAAATCAACAACCTAACTTTATACCTTGAGGAACTAGAAAAAGAAAAACAAACTAAATTCAAAGTTAGCAGAACAAAGGAAACCATAAAAATTAGAGTAGAGATAAATCAAATAAAGAATAGAAACAATCAAAGACTCCAATGGATGGTTTTCCCAAAAAAATCAACAAAATTGACAAATCCTTAGCTAGACTAACAAAGAAAAAAAGAGAGAAGACTCTATGGCTAAAATTAGAAAAGAAAAAGGAGACATTACAACTGATGTCACAGCAATAAAAAGTATCATAATATACTACTATGAGCAATTATATGCCAATAAATTGGATAATCTAAAAAAAGATAAATTCCCAGAAACATACAACCTATCAAGACTGAAACAGACCTATAACTAGTGAGGAGACTGAAGCAGTGATAAAAAAAAAAAAATCTCCCAACAGAGAAAATCCCAGGACCATGTAGCTTCTCTGAAGAATTGTATCAAATATTTAATGAATAATGATTACCAATCCTTCTCAAACTCTGCCAAAAAATATTAAGAGAGAACAATCTCAAACTCATTCTTTGAGGCTAGCATTATCCAGAAAAAGACACAAGAACAAAAAAAAACTGTATAGACCAGTATGTCTGATGAATACTGATGCAAAAACCCTAAACAAAATAATAGCAAACCAAATTCAATCACACCTTAAAAGGATCTTACACCATGATCAAGAGGGATTTACAACTGAAATGCAATAGTTCAAAATACAAAAATTAACCAATGTAATACACCAAATTAAACAAATGGACAAAAACCAAATGATCATCTCAATCAATGCAGAAAACACATTTGATAAAATTCAACATGTTTTCATGATAAATACACTCAACAAACTAGGAATAGAAGGAAACTACTTCAACATAATAAAAGCCATATATGAAATGCCCACAGCTAACATCATATTCAATGGGAAAAGACTAAAAGCTTTTACTCTAAGATCAGGAACAAGGCAAAGATGCCCACTCTTGCCACGACCATTCGATACATTGCTAGAAGTTCTTACCAGAGCAATTAGACAAGAAAAAGAAATAAAAAGCCTAAAAATTGGAAAAGAAGAACCTCAATTGTCTCTGCTCTCAAATGACATGATCTTTTAAGTCACACACACACAAAAATGTTAGAACTAATAAATGAACTTAGAAAAGTATGCAGAATGCAAAATCGATGATCAAAAATCAGTTGCAATTTCTATATATTAACAAGACCAATCTGGAAGGAAAATTAAGAAAATAATTCTGTTAACAATAGCCTCAAGAAGGATTAAATACTTAGCAAAAAACTTAACCCAGGAGATAAAAGGCTTGTATGTTGAGAACTACAAAACATTGCTAAAAGAATTCAAAGAAGATACAAATAAATGGAAAGACATCCCAAGCTCATGGGTTGAAAGACTTAATATTGTTAAAATGTCCATTTTAACAATAGATTGTCCAAAGCAATCTACAGATACAATGCAAACTCTATAAAAATCCCAATGACACTTTTTCCATAAATAGAAAAATAATTATAAAATTCTACAGGATCTTAAGGGGCCCAAAAGAGCCAAAACGATCTTGAGAAAGAACAAAGTCAGAGGCATCACACTTAATTTCAAAACCTACAGCAAAGTAGTAGGTTTTGACAGTGTGGTATGGCCTAAAGTAAGATACATAAACAAATGGAGTAATAGAGAGCCCAGAAATAAACCACTGCATATATGACCAAATAATTTTCAACAAGAGTGCCAAGATCACACAATAGAGAAAAGACAGCCTCTTCAACAAGTAGTGTTGGAAAAACAGGATATTCAAATGCAAAAAGAATGACTTTGGGCCCTTGCCTTGTACCATACATAAAAATTAACTCAAAATCAATTAAAGACCTAAAAATTAGACTTAAAACTGTTAAAGTCCTAGAAAGAAACATAGGGGTAAAGCCTCAGGACTTTGAATTTAGCAGTGATTTCTTAAATACGACACCAAAAGCACAGGCAACGAAATCAAAAATAAACAAATGGAATGACAAAAACTTTTTCATGTCAAAGGAAACAATCAACAGAGTGAAATTGCAACCTATAAAATGGGAGAAAATAATTGCAAACAATATATCTGAAAAGGGGTTAATATCCAGAATATATAAGAAACTTCAACTCAACAACAACAACAGAATTGATTTTAAAATAGGCAAAGAACTTAAACAGACATTTCTCCAAAGAAGATATACGAATGGCCCATAAGCACTTGAAAAGATGATAACATTACTAATCATTAGAAGAGTGCAAATAAAAACCACAATGAGATATCACCTCATACTCATCAAAACAGCGTAAAATACCAAGCGTTGGTGAAAATGCAGAGAAGATGGAACCCTTGTGTATTATTGGTGGGAATGTAAAATGATGCAGCCATTACAGAAAATAGCATGGAGGTTCCTCAAAAAATTCAAAACAGAATTACTATACGATCCAACAATCCCATTTGTGGGTATATATCCAAAAGAATTCAGAACAGGATCTTGAAGAGATACTTGCACACCCATTCCTTGTGGCATTATTCTCAATAGCCAAGAGATAGAAGCAGTCCAAATGTCCATCAACAGATGAATGAATAAGGAAAATGTAAATATATACAATGGGATATTATGCAGCCAAAAAAAGAAAAAGGAAAATCTTGTCACGTGCTACATATGAATGAACCTCCAGGACATTACGTTAAGTGAAATAGTCACAAAATGACAAATACTGTATGATTCCACTCATGTGAAGTATCTAAAGTGGTCAAATTCATAGAAACAGAAAGTAGAATGGTAATTTCCAGGGTCTGAGAAGGTGAAATGGGGAGTTGTTTAATGAACATAGAGTTTCAGCATAACAAGACGAAAAAGTGGTAGCAATTTGCTACACAACAATGTGAGTATACTTAACACTACTGAAAGCTACACTTAAAAATGGTTGAGATGGTAAATTTAATGTTACGTGTTTTTTACCGTAATTTTTAAAAATCTAAAACCAAACCCAAAGAATTACTTAAGCACATGCAATATAGTTTGGAAGAATTCATTGTGCTTTTAAGCCAAACTTTACATTTCTGGAAATAATAAGACTTGAGGTAATCACTAACATATCTCTAACAATCTCAACTTGGAATAAGGAGTAGTAAAAGTAAACAATGAAATAATGAGCATGTTATGTTACTGGAGTCCCTTTTTGCCTTGGCTGCTGGGAGGCTTAGAAATAATTATTAGTACTCACTTTTAATGAATGTATTAGCCTATGTTTGAGTGGCATATTTATTTCCCTCTCCCTGTACAAGTGTTCAAATTATTATCTAATTGCATATGTCTTTCTTATAAACACGGTATCTTTTATGGAGGCAGTCAGGGTGTAAATCATAGATAAATTGAGAAATATCAATGGTTGTGGAGCAAGAGAGCTGGAATCTGAACTTTAAACAAATGCTTAATGAAACACAGACCAGACTACATCCAAGTGCTAAAATGCACGTTTTTGAAGGGGGTTTATGATGAAATTGATATAACTGACCCATAAAAGACAGAGTTAACATTCTACTAATACAATGACATCCTTTACTTTGAGAAATAGTGATATTTAATTAACATCATTTCTTTGAACTGTTTCACTGAAACTTCACATCAGTAGGCTCCTTTGTGTTTGTAATACTGTAAATTAGCTATTTTTTAATACGTGTACTGAATTACACACATTATGTGTTTGTGGTCCCTGATGAGACTGATAATTCTGGCTATTCTGTATGAGTTCGTGACAGCCAAAACAACCACAAAATATAACTAAACAGCCAGTAGGTTATCAGAAGTGAATAAAAACAATCAAGAGGGGGGTGGGGTGGTTAAAACACATTTTGACTCAATTTTTAGGTGGCCAATTTCTATATTTCCAATGAGTTTTATTTTTTATCATGTGTGGTGAGCTCAATGCTGACCCCTAAATATACTCATTTCCTGGAAAAGCAGATCATTATGCATATGATAGCTTCTTCTGCGTGTCCTGATCTGATCCTATTTTTTAATTAAAATACCACATCACCAATATTGAGGAACATTTTTAAATCCAGCCATCCAAAGCAACAGTTGTTTTCATTCACAAATCCTAATCCTTATATTCATGAATCTGTTTCTGTAATCTAAAAATTACCTTCTAATCCTTATCTTCATGAATCTGTTTCTATTTCATGGTATCCACATACAACAAGCTGCTCACTTGGTATTACAGAGATGTAGGGGTGACTATCGCTCACCTAAAGAACCTTCCTAAGAAAAGGGAAACAGGTGCCTTTAGAAACTGGTAAGAGGCTTTGGGCACAGCTCAGTTTCTAGAAAGCAGATCAACAATCATTCTACAGGGTCCTTTGCAGCAAAGGCAGCTTTCTGTTGCTCCAGCGGGCACTAAAGTAAGCAAAATGCTCTAGTCTCATTCTTGAAATATTAACACTAGAGAGATGGAAGCCCAGAGCACGAAGACAGAATCTTGGCTATAAATCAGCAGCCTCTCCAGGAAGAGAATCCTTCATCACGTTATATACACCCATCAAAGGTTCCAGACTGTTGGGAAAATTTAGATTCTAAAAATATATGTGGCAGAAATAACTGAGAATAGACATAAATATAAACATTATACATGCAATGATTAAAAACATGGGGGAAATGAGGCAACACGCCTCCAGAGTTCTTATAGGAAAATTTCCCTCTAGTACGGTATTTGGGGCATATATATATACTCCAAAAATTATTCTTTGTTTACTTGAAATTCAAATTATCTAGATGTCTTGTATTTTCATTTACCAAATCTGGCAACCCTACCCTATTGTACCAAAAATTAATTTAGCCTTAAGTATGCAAGCACACATGCCCACACACATACTCATTTAATGGGATGAAAGGAGTTGCCCGTCTTCAGAAAATTAATGCCATTATCACCCAACAATAATGATAACTTACTTCTGCATAAAAACATCACAAACTTCATTTTCTCACGTTTTCTGTCACCAGACTTCTCACCCCATCTTTTAACCACTCCAGTCCTTTTATGTTGTTTCCCTTGAAGGGGAGAAACTGGTAAACTGCCTCTCTTTTCTCTTAGTTTAAAATACCCTTTTCTAGATACCTAGGAATCATCTCTGAATATATTAAGCCTCCTTCAGCTGCTGGCCTAAGTGCCTTAATCAGCATTCCTATTTCAACAAGGATTTATTAAGCAGTTATTATATTCACACATTAACTGTGTTATCAAGATGTGAATGTCCCCATTTTTTTAATTAGAAAAGGAAAAGTCCGAGTGGAAGAAATGTGCACTGTTGCTCAGCTGAAAGAAGTCCTCAGTCCCCTGGCATCTTTCAGCATTGCCTTTTGTGATATCGACTCTCCACAACTTCCCTGCCCCTGCCACCAGCCTTGCCTCTCCACCTCAGGAGAGTTGCCTGCAACCCTTTGCGTCTGCCCAGTTAACCAGTCTCAGCCTTCCCTGACCACCGCCTACACCTGTTACACATTCACAGTGCCCCATACTTTTTTATCCCAGTGTTCGTCAGCACTGGGGTGAGTCTTTAATGAACGTCTGCCTTCCCCTCAAGACTATAATCTCCTTGTGAACAGGATTGCAGGACCTAACACAGGGTCTACGTAGGGTAGGCAATCAACACATATCATACAATGAAGAAACTGAAGTGTGAAAGAAAGACTTCTTGAATAATAGCCTGGAGGGACTTTCCAGACATGATGTGCAGTTTCCATTACAAGGCCTCAAAGAGAACTTTCCTTTGCCATCAACAGAGTGAGCATGATCTGCTGCATATGGATGGCTGGAGATCATATTAACGCTGGTACAAGAAGGGCATTTTCACCTTTGTAATCCACTAGTGAATTTGCCATAATTTCACAACTTTTTTACTCATTGCCTATGTAGGGAAATAAAGTGTATACCTCACTGCCCCATCACTTAGCACTCAGAAGATCTTGAAGTGAAGTTCTAAGTTAACACACACACAAAGGAGAAATAAAGGAGAGTGGAAGTGAGGGAGCAAGGGTGGAAGGAAGGAAAATTTAAAAAGAAAATCCTTTAAAAACTCACCGCCCTACCCTGCCTTGTCTGAATATTTTATTTTCACTAAGCTATCTTAGGAACCGAAAGCTAGAAAATGACTATTTCTAGATGTGTTAACGGCCTCATGATTTCCTTTCATGTTCTGCAGCAGCAGCTAAATTAGCAGTAAACACTTTTATGTTCATTGGGTAAGTTGGACCTTTTTTAAGAACCTAAAATTGAAAATAGAACTTAAATTTCAAATAATCAGTCTGACATGGCATGTCTATTTTCATTCAAAATACCTCTTATACAATAAGATGCAGGAGGTGTTTATCCTGACCAAAAATGCTATAAATTCATATTTTTTTGGTATGTGAGACTGAAATATGTTTAGATACTTGGGTTTTCAATGTTGGAATATTTTTCTTAAATCTATTCTTTCCAGTATTTAAGATTTATTAACAAAAAATGTGTAACAGTACTCATCTAATTCTTAGATTTATTATTTAAACATGACCACCCTAGACTTTATAAACAATACTGACTACTAAATCTTTGTATTTCTTTCAAGAGCCACAAAGATTTTTTTTAACCAAATACATCACGAACTTGACTTGGACGCACATTCTACAGATAAGTTAGCCAGAGCCTCTTTAGAATTAATGTTGGAAGTAAGCCTAAGTCATATTAGCAGGACACAGTCAATGCAATAAAGATATTCATTCAAAGAGTACCCCCAAATAACAAATTCATTCAGAAGGTTTTAATCAGTTAAATGTTCCCTGGCATTGGCACATGCAAGTGATCCATCAAAGAACTGAATGACTACTCCACTAAACTTCCCTGTAACTCTTCTCAATCTTTCTTGAAAACAAAAAGAAGAGTAACTTAAATGAACCAAGTGTTTAAGATCTATTGAGTTTCCACAAAAGGCTAGCTACTGAGCAGAACATTTATAGAAATTGGCCCAGCTTCCAGACTTGCTTTAAAAAAAAAAAAAAAAAGCTAAATATATCACGTTGAATCCTTAAATAATGCTTAAAGTTTAATTCAATTTATAGGAATATAGCAGTGAAATGACAGTTTAGTTTCAGTTTTTAATTACACTATAAGTTGGAAAACTTATTCAAATAAGAATTTCTGGTCTCATGCATGCATTGAATAATATTAATCACTTTCCTTTGAGGCATAAATTAAGCCACAGACTTGGTCAAGTTCCTTCTAATGGATTCTCTAATTAGGATCTTCAGTTTTGTGGTGGAAAGAGGTCTTGAGGAATAATCTCAATCCATCAACCTTTTCCAACCACAACATTTTGTAATAGTTCCACCTCCAGCTCAGAAGTTTTATGAAAATATTTGTATAGGTCTGTATAGAGAATGTACAGTGAGAAGTTATTTGCATAGACCATATATTCTTCTGCATAGGCCATATATTCATCTGCAAACCAGTTTAATGATGACAGAGTGAACATTAGCGAAAAATATTAAGCATAGGTTGAGCCAAAAAAAGTATCTGAGAAGAAATTATCTGAAATACTAGAAGTTAGATGAGGTGAAATATGTAGTTCTTCTGTCTTAAGTAGAAGGTCTAAAAGCTAGAAGCAAGAGTTCAAGTTTCAAGTTTCTGGCTATCACTTCCTAAACTACAACTAAAGTCAACGAACCAATAAAAGATTTCAGCACATAACTCCAAGATGTGACAGGTCCAAGGATGGTTTTCATGCCTGGGTTCCATAAGGAACATCTCCATTATTCATTAATTTGCTCATAAGTGCAGAACCGTTTAGATCTGTCTTCCCTGCTCCCTATAGCGAATTCCTTCCTTGCCCAAAACTGGTTCAACCGATAAAGACTAAGTTAGCACAAAATGGCAAGAAGTGCCCCTTGTTTTTAAGATATTAAAAAAATTTTGTAAAGTAGTCTCAGTAGTTTACATTAAGAATTATATGTCTATTATTTTAAAACTCACATTATTAGTTAAAAATTGTGATTGCTAAAGTTTTCTTATGACTTTCTTATGGTTCTGTGTAGTTCATTTAACATCTAGTATAAACAAAGAGTATGAAACAACCTTTAAATCTAGAAGGGTGGACAGTACATGCATCTACTCCTTGGGAACTGATGAGAGCAGGTAACTCCTAGAAGTTGATTGCTTAGAAATGGTACATAGTTCACACAGAAGGCTGGAAATCCTGACACGTGATTGCAAATATGGGCTCCCCTTAAGCAGGATGATGACCAAATGTTTAGCAAAGTGCATGGTAGAGGAGCAACCAACCAAAACAGATGCTCACTCAGAAAGGATGCTGGCCTACAGCAGTACCTTATGGTACCTGCCTGCTGAATACAGGCCCCACAAGAATGGACAGACCCTCAGGATACCAGAATCAATCCTAAAGAGCAGAACACTCAAGATCCCACAGCCTGGAACCTGTACATTTTCTGGCCTTTTTAAAGCTTCACTGTTTAGCTTTTTCTGAGTTTATATGCATAAGAATCTTTACAATAACACCCTTCTTCCCCACGAACTAAGTTACTGGAAGTGAGGCTCTATTCCATGCAATCTAAGAACATAACTAAAATAGAATGTCAACAAAAGAGAAAAACATAAACCCAGTTTTCAATGATTCAAGCTGTATTTTTGTACATCCCCACTATGACTGTAACAATTTTACAGATGTTAAAAAATATTCTATTTGTAGTCATGTAAATTGGAACAAATACTTTGGAAAATTATTTGTCAGTATTTATTAAAACCAAAACTTTGTATACCCATCCTACCACCCAGAAATTTTATTTCAAGATATATACACAACAAAAATGCATGCGTATGTTCTCAAAAGACACATATAAGAATGTTCATGGCAGCACTATTCATAAAAGCCAAAAATTAGAAACAACCCACAAGCCCATCAACTGAAGAACAGATACATAAATTGTGGGGTACAAGAGAACACTCTAGAGTAGCAGTCGCCAACATTTTTGGCACCAGGGACTGGTTTTGTGGAAGACAATTTTTCCATGGACCAGGGGATGGTTTCGGGATGATTTAAGCACATTACATTTATTGTACACTTTATTTTTATTATGATTACATTGTAATATATAATGAAACAATTATACAACTCGCCATAATGAAGAATCAGTGGAAGCCCTGAGCTGTTTTCCTGCAACTACATGGTCCCATCTGGGGGTGATAGGAGACAGTGACAGATCATCAGTCATTAGATTCTTATAAGGAGCATGTAACCTAGATCCCTCACACATGCAGTTCACAATAGGGTTTTGCACGCCTATGAGAATCTAATGCCGCCACTGATCTGACAGGAGGTGGAGCTCAGGTGGTAATGTGAGTGATGGGGAGTGACTGTAAATACAGATGAAGCTTTGCTCACTTGCACACTGTTCACCTCCTGCTGTGGGGCCTGGTTCCTAACAAGCCACAGACCATACCGGGGTTTGGGGACCCCTGCTCTAGAGCCATGAGAATGAATGAACCACAACTACACAGAAAAAAATGGATCAACCTGTCAAACATAATAGGAGTCAAAGAAGCCAGAAAGGGAAGAGAACATTCTGTATAATTCCATTAGTTAAGAGTTCCAAAATGGGAGAAATTAATCTAGGAGTTAGAAGTTAGGATAATTATCTTTGAGATGAGGCAGTGACTGGAAAAGGGTACCCTGGGGCCTTCTAGGAGGTTCTATTTTATTATCTAGGTTCTGGTTATACAAGTGTGTTCACTCTGTGAAAATTCATAGAGTTGTACACTCTGTATAGTTTTCTGTGTGCATGTTGTCCTTCAATAGAAAGCTTACTTTAAAATAACTAAGTAAACAAAAAAAAAAATCCCTCGATAAGTGATGTGACAGTAGCACTTCACTGTTCACAGTGCCCTTTTCCAACCACTGTCTCCATAGTAATCACAATGCCACGTGGTAAATAGGTTGCACAGTGTCATCTCCAACTTACAGATATAGTAGGAATGCATAAACCAGGTACTTTATGTAAGTTACCTCATTTTACCCTCTAAACAACCCAAGGAGGAGGCTATTATTCCTCTATGAGTTACTTACACAGCTAGTAAACAGAAAAACACCACACCTCTCTGCCTTCAAAGCCCATTTTTTTCCAATAAAACTTGCTGGGCCTACAAGAAACTTAAGGCTCTGAAAAGTTAACTAGCTTAACTAAGTTAACTTAGTTATGATGACTTGTAAACAGGATACATATGCACACATTCATAAATCAACTACTGCTCCATGAGAGTAGGAACTGTGTATATTTTTGATGAATAACCAAATTAGAATACTCAGAACTCAGAAATATGGACCTTTAAAGTTTGAATAGTTCCTTTCAATAAAAGTCTCCAAGATAAAAAAAAAAAAAAAAGGAAATAAAGTGATAGCAGGTTGTTCTCCAGCTCACCACTATTACGACCTCGAATAAGTCACGTTGCCCCTGTGAACACCAGTTTGCTCATTCATAAAGTGAAAGTTTAAACCATATAACTTCACTGATCTCTTCCAAGTATAATACAGTAGGCCCATATGACCACACAGAAGACCCCAAAAAGGAATATTAAATGGCAAAACACTTTTGAAAAGCGACTAACACTAACAGCATTACTTTTGCAACTTTCAACTCACTAAATTTCCCTGGGAAAGAAGGGATATTACCAGTGTTAAATTGAGTCTCATTCATTTTTTCTTCTACAACTAGAAACAACTATGATCAGTAGCTGGGTGGCAAGATCATTCGTACCCCAAGCCTCAGCATCACACAGCATAGCCAGATAACAAACCTGCACATGGATCCCTTGAATCTAAAACAAAAGTGGGAAGACAATAAAAATAAATATATTTCCAAACAAAGCAGACATCTTTGCACTCACAGGTATCCATGGGGTGCAAAGTATCGCAATTAAAATGCTAGAAACTTGGCCAAAACTGAAACCTCCCTCCTTAACTACTCTGGCATCATCTTTCTTTTAGGTAATTTAAGATACACTATACATGTACAAAAAAAATTCTATTTTCAGTATAAAATTGTCATCAACTCCAGGAGGTCAGAGGTTATTTGAGATTATACTTTGGGTAATTTAACAATGAAAGTGGCAATTTGTATATTTAATGATTTGCAGGAATTTGGTCCAAACAAATATGTAATTGATAACTCATACAGGTTTTTCAGCTACGTGTGACTGCACTACCTATGGAATCTGTTTTATCTTGTTTTTTCCTGAAATTCACACATTCTGTGGATATGCATACACACACACATATGTATTACATATATAATATGTAGAAGAGGGAAGAAAGGGAGGAATGTTGGTTCTATATTATTTCCATAGCCACATCTATATATGCAATTTAAAGTTCATGGTCCATCCCCTCCTTTCCAGAATCTGCACTAAGGCAGATGCTAATCATGGAGAGATTAAAAGACGGGCTATTTCTTTGTTATGGTATCCATTAGGGCTTCAATGCCTTACACATCTAATCTATAGAATTCTGTAGAATTGAAATCATGAAATTACAACTCTGTACATTTCTGTCTAAATTAAAGGAACATGTAGCTATACATTCATATCTATAGGTATGAATATCACAAAACAAGTCTCACTTAAGATTATTTCTTACAAATTTTAGGATATGATAAGGGATGTTAATTATTAGGCTACAGGGAGAGCCACTTAGTTATGATATAGCTAAAATGTAGTAAAAATGTTCTAATGTTACTATCACTGCTACTACTAAACTACATTTATAGGGTCCTTTTAATTGTCCAGGTGCTGTGCTAAATGCTGGTATGTAGATCACATTTAATCCTGGCAGTTTACATCTTCATTTTATACATGGAGAAAGTGAGATGATGCCAGCTTTTTTGCCCCTCGAGTATGATGCACCACCTTTCTGTGTCCTGCTCTGTGCCTTGGGAAGCTGACCTTTAGGGACCCTGGTCTTGTGTTTCTCTTGGGCTTCCACCAATGGGAAGTATCAGCTGAATAGAGAAAGATCAGGATACTGGTTCCTCTCTGATCTTTCCTTGACAGGTAATGGTCTTGAGTTCTCCTACCTATGGCCACAACTCCTGTTGGGAGGTTCCTTGCCAGAGCTGTAGCTCTCACTAGTTCTAAAAATGAATGTGTCTCTCTCCTCTGGCCACTCAAGGCTTAGGGTGGCAGTGATTTTCTTCTGCCACCAGTCTCTAGGTGATTCACAATCATGTGGGTGGGTTACATTCCCACCCACATCTTCGCTGAGTGTGTCGTCTGTTTGATGAAGATTGTAAGACAGTGAGGACACAGAGGTAAGGAAGTAGTTCACCTTGGATTGGGTGAATCCAAGGACCATAAAAAGGAGTGGGTGAATGAACACATGCTAACTGTGGAGAGTTGAGTCAGAGGACAAATTCATTTTAAATCATTGGAGCAACTGTCCTCCTATGGAGGTGCTATGCAGCCAACTTCTCTATCAGACTTAAACCAAGTGAAAACAAAAGCTTTTCTGATGCAGCGTCATCAGTCCTAATTTCCCACGTTGCCTCAAAAACAGGAGGCCCCCATGATGAGAGGAAGTAGTTCTGGTGGGCAATAAATACACTGGTACCTAACAGGATAGAGATGAAGGGACAAATAATGATTTTACAAAGGTAGCAGCATCTTGGACATCTATGAAACCACCACAGTGTATTGCCTGCCTCCCTACACACACACCTCACACATTTGACACTCATGATCATAAATTCTCCAGGGAACCAAGCATCATTCTAAGAAGAGGAATGTTAGTTGAGAAGATTGCATTCTGGCTCTTCCCAGCTATCATCTCTTATCCCAACCTTCCCACAGTATCATTCAACACATACACATACACACATGCACATATGCACACAAGCAATCTCATATCACATGCACACACACACACACACACACTGCTCCATTCTTCTCAACGAAACTCCCAGGAAAAACTGAATAAATAGGCAGTTTCTTCTCCTCTGGCCTCAGTTTTCACTTTCTTTCTCGTTCCATATCACTCTCCACCACTCCCACCCACCAAGCCCTCATGCTTTCTCTTCCATTTGCCTTATCAAAGTCTGAGCTCTTGGCAACTCATTTACCATAAAGGCTATAACTGAAAAGAGTAATACCCAGAAGATATTTATATTTTAACATAAAACGATAATCCTCAATCTAAAATGTTACTAAACGAAACATTAAATATAGAATTAAAGGAATCAGCCTCAGGGAACTTTCTGGGAGGCAAAGGCACCCTTTCTGCAGCTCCTGAAATGTCACTGCATGGGCCACAAGGTAAGGCCCTCTCTCTGCTGTTTCCTCTTTCTAAAGGCTCCACTCCAAGGGTTCATTAAATGGAAGATAAAGGTCATGATTGGCATGCTTCTTCAGACCTCTAATGCATCACTTGAGGTTCTAATCTAGTTAAATTCCAGAAACTATTTAGCTCCTTCACACAGAATGGGAGATATCCGGGTTTCCATACTGCTGGGCTTATCTACCTGAAACAGCCATCAGTGTGTGCAGGGCCATGAAAAGGCCTCTTTGGGTGTGACTTGTGGGGACCAGCTCGATGAACAAATAACCATTTCTACTACACATTGTCTCAGAACCAGAGAAAGGTGGTGTGGCTGCAGGTTACAATAACAGGCGTCATCACCCGTAACTTCTAATTATCAGAAATTGACCTCAGCAGATCACAAGAAACCACTCGGCTGCCACTTGAACTCTGACCCAAAGCCAGAAGAGAGAAAATGGGAGTGGACTCTGTGAACTGTGCCGCTTACACTGTGCACAGACGGGAAGGAAGAAACGCTTCGATAAGCCAGCTATACCTGTTGGCTCCCTGCCTCCCCATGGTAGTGCTACACTCTCAGGATTCCATGAGCACAGGAAAATGACACTAAAAATGTTTGACAGTTGAGTCTGGTTCAGGTAACAGGACAAAGCACAGATTCTCTCTCTCCTTCCCTCTCCCGCCACCTCACCCTCAACCCTTGCCCAAGCAAAACTCATTCAAAATGTGGTGTAGTGAGGACTAGGAGAGCCCTGGTACTCTAATGCCACCCTAATGTCATTAGTGCAGCCTTGACAGCAAGCAATGACCTCCCCTCCTCCATGCAATTTGGGTTGCTTTACTAGTAAATTTAGAAGAGTTAGAAAAACAGGATGTACTACAGCCTGCATTCTGATAACTAGCGATTTGTTCGACTGATTATTTCTCTGTGAGGGGAGTGTTATTTTTCTCTCTTTTAACTGTATTATGTAAGCCCGAAAAAAGCACTCTCACCAAGGAGATTCTGCAGAAGTAAAGTTGCTATGCCCATAACTGATCCTCACTGGCTTTTTTTTTAATTAATAGACTTTATTTTTAGAGCAGTTTCAGGTTTACAGAAAAATTACACAGAAAATACAGAGCTCCTATAATGTTCACCTCTCCCCACACTGCACAATTTCTCCTATTATTAACCGCTTGCATTCTGGTGGTACATTTGTTATAACTGATAAACCAATATTGATACATTATTATTAACTAAATTCCAAAATTCACAATAGAGTTTTCTTTGTGTTATGTAGTTCTATGAGTTTTGACAGTTATATAATGTCATTTATCTACCATATCCACAGTATCATACAGAATAGTTTCACTACCCTAAAAATGCCTTGTGCTGTACGTCAGATTTTTCCTTAGCCTTCTCATCTCTCTGTGCATTCTTCAAATGACCTAGTCCACTCCTGTGACTTCCACTACCATGCAGCACCAATGCCTTCCTAAATAGCACTTCTGGCCTGGATTTCTCTTCAAACTCAGCAGAATTCATCATCTCCTTCCATCTTTCTTCTCCCTCCTTTCCCTTTCCCTCTTCCCCCTTATCTTGCACAAACCTGCTCTTCCTCCAATGCCCCCTGTCTCTTCACACAACATGATGTATGCAGCATCCTCCCTCTGGCTGCAGGCAGAAACCTTGCAATTACCCCCACTTCCCAAATACAAAAATGTTTGCAGAGGCACTTGTTTCTCCCCCAAATCACATTTCCTGTGCATATACTCATGTGACAATTTAACCTTTCAACTCTCATAAGATGACCATTTGTCACTAAGACAGGACAGAAAGTTCTTGCTTTCGTTTCATAGAAGTTATTGCATCTAGGATGGCAAGCAAAAGACAGAGCCAAACAGAGAAGCAGATATCAGCAGCCAGCTGGGCTCGCACATGCCCCCCCCCCCCCCCCCACCCCCCCATTAAGTGACTTGCTCCTGCACGCTGGCCACCCAGGGCATGAATTTAAAATTTATACCCCAGCAAAAGTACGAGTGTACCACACCATGGACATGGCTGACGCTGAGATTGTTGACTGCTCAAATGCCAGGGATTCCCTGGTCTTGGCCTTCCCATGCTGTACTCTCCGCCCAGGGTTGCCTTTCTTCTTCTTGGTTATGGAACTATTGCCTCATAAACCCTCAGGCCCCAGCTTGGGTCACCCCATTAGGTCCCTCTGTGGTGTTCTCATTATACCATGTGTCTCCTATCTGACATGTATATCATGTGGCAGTTTTTTTGTTTTTGTTTTGTTTTGTTACTTGTTGCTTTCTTCTCCACTGGATGGCAAGCTCCTAGAGCAGGGGGACTTTGTGTTTCATTTCAGATTCTCCAGTACCTGGAACAATGCCTGTGACACATAATATAGCATCTCAACCAATACTTTGAAGGAATGGAAGAAGAGAAAAGAGGGAAAGGAAAGAATGAACAGTCTGGTTCCCCAAATGGGTCCATTCCTAGGAGATTCATAGGAAACAACAGAAAAAGCTTTTTACCTAAAATGGTAGCACATGACACTACATTAATAACACAGAGAAGGCTGACATTATAAAACAAAACACAGCAAAATGATAACACATCTGCACCAGAAAGGACAAAAGTTAGTACCTGTAATTTACTAAAGTCATGGATATGTGTAATATGTTAAGACTGCAGAATTCCACTAAACTCATTTAAAACCTGAAACTCATGGGGCAAGCACTGGAGAAAGGCTTTGAGAAATGACAGCTTAATCCCTTGCTTCTGCATGGAGATGACAGGTTCCTCCTTTCTCCACTGGTTCTCTGATTAGATCAGAAAACTGATTCCTAGGACACATGTGCTTTGGGGATCACATACATAAGAAAAAAAAAATGACTAGAGGTTTATTCTAAACTAGATTCAGAAATTAGGCCTTCACAAGTAAAATTTATTTAAAAGTATAAACAGTTAGATGTGAAATTATTTATGCCAACGAAACTACTCTATTGAACTCACCTGAAATTAAACAAGAATGTTTCTAGTGTGAACTTTAATTTAGGCACACCTTACCAAATGTTGAAATATTTTCATTTACCTAATTTAGTTTTTAGCTATATAAAGCTAAGAGATACTTGGATAAATTTCATGGAATTCATGAGTTATCCTATTTGGCCTGTGTTTCTACATTGGAAAAATGTCAAAGAAAGCGTATCTTATATCCCCAAATATGAAGTAATCCCAAATATAAAGCAATCTTTCCCATTTCTCACTCAGATGACTTTCTTAAAAATGTGTTTGTATTTACCAAAATATACAAACTTTTAGGGATATGGACTGCATATGATGTTTGTTACAGGATGTTAAAAAAGAACCAATTCAGCCCCAGTTTCTGCTCAAGTTCCTAGCCCATAGCCAGCATATTCCACAATGAGGTGTGAAAGTATGGTGTAAAGCTTGCAGTTTCCTGACTTTTACCCTTCTCCTCACCTATACTGAGGGCATAAAAGTCTAGGTAGTTGGAGATTACAGAAGACTATTTGGAGACAGTTACTGGTGTGCTATGAGTCTCCTCTTTCCTGCAAGAAGAAGATACTGGGGAAGAATTTGTCCCTCACCTCAAGCCTAGAGTAAGGAGCTTCAGTGGAATTTTTAGAGCTCACATGTTTCCTGGTTGTGGTGGAAAGCAACTAACTCACACTCTTTAGAACCCTAAAGGGTAAGTGATTCACTGAAGCAGCCTAGGGCAGCAGAGGAAAGCCTGTGGTTTGAGAAGTAACTGCACTCCCAACAATGGGTAGAAGATCCTGTGGACCAAAGAGGAATTCCACTCCTGTGCTGGATATATCTTGTCTACCACTGTAGACCCAGCCTCCACCTGTTACCATCCTGCTCTATGCCCAAGAGGCTGACCTTGATGGAAAGAATCACAGACTTCCAGCTACATTTGTCCAATGGGAGGCACCTGCAGAAGACAAGAGCGAGGAAGGTTAGCACAGGTTCTAGAGAAGTCGACAGCTTCTGCTGGGCAGTCCTCTCCTGCAGATGTAGCTCTCTCTAGGCTCTCTGTCCTCATGCCTTGTCGTTGCCCCCTCAGGCCCAGAGGCAATAATGACTCTACACTGTTCCACAAGGCATTTCAACATCCCTTGTTGGTATCTCAACACTGCCCACACTTCTGAGAATAATCTCTCCACCAAGCTCTCCTCAGTTCCTCCACTGGAGTGTGCCATCTGTGTGCTTCCCCGGCCCTGATGATGGGGCACACAGGGACCAGCACAGGGTCACCAGAGATTCTACCCAAGAATGCTGATGCTCAACAATAAAAACAAACAATCAAATTAGAAAGCAGGCAAAGGACTTGAATAGACGTTTCTCCAAAGAAGATATACAAATAGCCAAAAAGCACATGAATAAATGCTCAACATCACCAGTCACTAGGGAAATGCCAATCAAAACCACAATGAGATACAACTTCACACCCATTAGGATTGCTATTATAAAACAAACAAATAAAAAACAGAAAAGAACAAGTGTTGGCTAGGACATGCAGAAATTGGAACCCATGGGAATGTAAAATGATACCGCCACTATGGAAGACAGCGTGACTGTTCCTCAAAAAATTAAACATGGAATTGTCATATAATCCAGCAATTACACTTATGGGTATATACCCCAAAAATTGAAAACAGGGACTCAAGCAGATATTTGCATACCTATGTTCATAGAAGCATTATTCACAACAGCTATAATATGGAAGTAACCCAAGTACCCTTCAACAGATGAACCAATAAACAAAATGTGGATATTATCCAGCCTCTAAAAACAAGAAAATTTTGAACACATGTTACAACATGAGTGAAATCAACCAGTCACATAAAGACAAATATTGTATGATTCCTCTTATGTGAGGTTCCAGAGTAGTCAGATTCATAGAAACAGAAAGCAGAATGGTGGTTGCCAGGAGCTGGAGGGAGGAGCAAATGGAGGGTTAGTGTTTAATGAGTACAGTTTCAGTGTTCAGTATGGGGAAATGAAAAAGTTCTGAAGATATATGGTGGTGATGGTTGCACCACACTATAGATATACTTAAAAACACACAACTATAACTTTAAAATACTTGAAATGGCCAGGCATGGTGGCTCATGCCTGTAATTTCAACACTTTGGGAGGCTGAGGAGGGGCGTTGGTTGAGCCCAGGAGTTTGAGACCAGCCTGGGCAACATGGCAAAACCCTGTCTCTACAAAAAATACAAAAATTAGCTGGGCATGGTGGTGTGTGTCTGTGGTCCCAGGCACCCAGGAGGCTGAAGTGGAAGAATCACCTGAGCCCAGGAGGTCAAGGCTGCAGTGAGCCATTATTACACCACTGCACTTCAGCCTGGGTAACAGAGTGAAACCCTGTCTCAAAAATAAATTAATTTAATTTAATAGTTAAAATGATGAATTTGTATTACAAATATTTTTCCACAGTTTTAAAAATGAATGCTGAGAAGCAAGCAAGGGGCCTCATCAAAAGGAAACTGGAGGTGTGTGCAGTGCTGAGCAAAGCATCAGGAGAGACGAATCAGGAGAAACGCTTTCATCCATGGAAAACAAGCACAGATGAGCGATCCCTGGTGAGGGAGAGATTTCCAGGCCCCAAGAAGACAGTGAGTGCTTTCAGCTCCCACTTCTCCCCGCTCTGATGACATACCACACCATGCTTCAAGGGGAGTAAGCTAGGAGAGGATGAGAGGAAGTAAAAGCACTGAGTGGGAAAGAGAAGAGCTTCTCAGCACATCTCCCACTAATGAGGGCTTGTCTGCAGCAGTCCTGCACTGGGAGAAAGGGGAAGCTTTAACTTCAATAAACTTTGAAGTTTGGAACAAATATACTAAGCAGACTGTACTTCCAGTGGAAGTAGAAGTGACTGGAAGAACCATGAGGCTGTGTCTAAATTTCAAACCAGAGCAATAATAAGTAGGAGCACAGAATAAATTTAAAAGAACAAAAGTGGGTGATAAAAATAAAGTTGCTTTATAATGACCATCTGTATTTGCCAGAGTTGTCCAAAGAAACAGAACCAAATATATGCACAGAGAGGGAAGGAGAGAATGAGAGAGAGAAGTGGAGAGAGAGATTATGAGTAATTGGCTCATGCCATTATAGAGTCTGAGAAATCCCATCATCTGCCATCTGCAAGGTGGAATCCCAGGAAAGCCAGTGGTATAATTCAGTCTAAGTGTCGAAGGCCTGAGAACCAGGGGAGCCAAATTATAAATCCCAGTCCAGCGACAGGAGAAGATGAGATGAGAGGTCCCAACTCAAGTAGAAAGGCAGGAAGCAAAAAGGGTGAGTTTCTCTTTCCTTTGTCTTTTGTTCTATTCAGGTTCTCAATGGATTGGATGATGCCCAACTTCACCGGGAGGGAAATCTTCTGAGTCCACCAATTCAAATGCTAATCTCATCCAGAAACACCCTCACAGACACACCCAGAAACAATGTTTAATCTGGGCACCCCATGGCCCACTCAAATTGACTGTAAAATTAACCTTCACTGTCTCCAGGATTAATACTTGTTCAAACCTAATGATTATACAGTTAATTTAATTATCCATATTCTATAAAATTATATATTCTTGGAACGCTATAAATTCCATGAGTTTTATCCAGACTCTTCATTTCCACTTAAACTTTAAGTCATCAAATAGTTTTCCAAAAACTACATCTTTGCATCTGTCTAAATTGTTAGAGAAACATTTTCTGAATCTACCCTAATATGGTTTGGCTATGTCCCCACTCAAATCTCATCTTGAATTGTAGCTCCCATAATCCCTATGTGTCATGGGAGGGACCTTGTGGGAGGTAACTGAATCATGGGGGTGAGTTTTCTCATAATAATGAATAAGTCTCATGAGATCTGACTGTTTTATAAAGGGCAGTTCTCCTGAATGCTCTCTCTTGCCTGTTGCCATGTAAGATGTGCCTTTGCTCCTCCTTTACCTACTGCTATGATTGTGAGGCCTCCCCAGCCATGTGGAACCACTCTCAGGTATTTCTTCATAGCAGTATGAAAATGGACTAACATATACCCTTGCTGGAAATCTTATCATACACCATGAATTCCAATCATATTAGGTTAGCTTTCCTTTTGTCCTGAGGTGTATGTTTGTAATATCCACAATATAAATATCTGCTGCATTGCTTTAAAAGGCATGTTTAAAATTATATCAAGCACCTGCAATTACAAACTCATATCTCTAGGAATAATAACAGAAACTGCATTCTATTTCTTTGCCTTTTTTTTTACCCATCATGTCAGCTACATCTCTATGAGCAAATAAAAATAGCTCTGATGAGGTCATTTAAGTCTAATGTGTCTTCAAGTGGTTTGCTGCTCAAAATAAGGTAATTGAGCAGCACCCTGTAACATGAGGGACTTTATAAGGACTCCAATATAAGGTGACTTTCATAGGCTTATACAGGAACCGAAAATTAAATAACATTCCAGACTCAATACTATCTTTAGCAAAATGGGATTCTCCAACTGTAATCTATTACCAGTGGGCACTCATCTGTACATTTTCCTTCATTTGATATATTAGTCTCTGTGTATCCTAAGTCATACCTCGGAGAATCTCCAAGTGGACTCCAGGTGCAAGTCTGAGGGGTTATTTCTCCTTAGGAAGGTTTTGATTCTCTCCTGAGCAAGCTGTTTTCTAAATTGCAGCTATTCACAAAGGCATTTTACAAATTCCACTGAGAGTAATCCATCCCAAAACACTTTGGTTTGGTTTGGTTTTGTGTTTTTTCTGAGACAGAGTCTTACTCTGTTGCCCAGGCTGGAGTGCAATGGTGCGATCTCAGCTCACTGCAACTTCTGCCTCCTGTGTTCAAGTGAATCTCATGCCTCAGCCTCCTGAGTAGCCAAAACAGTTTTAAATGTATATTATGATCTTAGCACCAAGCTCACTTGGTCAGTTTTGGAAACCATCTCTTTGAAATGCAAATTATCTGACCTGGGAGTCAAGGCCCTCCCTAAACAAACTCCTACCATTCCTCTGGTATTTCAAATCCTACTCATCCCCTCAGGTCTAGTTCAACTCCCTGGTCCTCATCCCTCAGAAAGTCAAGCTAGGAGAAGTGGTGTCTCTTTCCCTAAGTCACCAAAACATTGACTTACATCGGCTTGCCTTATGTAGAATATTCCATGTCTTCCTTTTTTATCTCCCCAACTTGGTTAAAAGCAACTCAAAGGCAGAGACCTTTCCCCAATGCTCAGTATGGTGCCCTACACCTAGCAAACTTCTATAAATAATTATTCAATGCATGAATAGTAACAAGAACAGCCATCATAATCTGAAAATGTTTTCATCAAATATTCTGTTGTATGCATTTTGTGGGTTCATTCAAAAAACAAGACTTTCTACTCTTCATTGTTTATTAGTTATTTTTTGCAATTCCCCTAGTTAGCTCTTTCACTCAATAGGATACAATTTATCCCCTTGAGTTTGAACTATATAATCCATCCTAGAAATCACACGTCACAAAAAATAAGTGATTCAATGAGATATCACCTTACTCCTGCAAGAATGACTATTATTGAAAAGTCCAAAGACAATAAATGTTGGTGTCAATGTGGTGAAAAGAGAACACTTATACACTGCTGGTGGGAACATAAATTAGTACAACCTCTATGGAAAATAGTACAGAGATTTCTTAAAGAACTAAAAATCTATCTCTACCATTTGATCCAGCAATCTCACTACTGGGTATCTACCTAAAGGAAAAGAAGTTATATCAGAAAGACACCTGCACACAAATGTTTATTGCAGCACAATTCACAATTGCAAAGATATGGAACCAAGCTAAGTTCCCATCAACCAATGAGTGGCTAAAGAAAATGTGGTATATATACACCATGGAATACTGCTCAGCCATTAAAAAAGAAGAAAATAACATCTTTTGCAGCAACTTGGATGGAACCAGAGGCCATTATTCTAAGCGAAGTAACTCAGGAACGGAAAGCCAAATATTGTATGTTCTCACTTATAGGTGAGAGTTAAGCTACGGGTAGGCAAAGGCATGCAGAGTGATATAATGGACACAGAATGGGGATGAAGGAGGGTGAGGAATAAAAAATACTACATATTGGGTACAATGTACACTGCTCGGGTGATAGGTACACTAAAATCTCAGACTTCACCACTATACAATTCATCCATGTAACCAAAAACCACTGTACCTCAAAAGCTATTGACATAAAAATAAAATAAGTGATAAACACTATACTCACTCAGCTCATTTGTATATCTGACACCCCTTCTCATCACTGAGTAGGTCCCACCGTCAATTCCTTTAAACTGCCTATTCTCACTCAGCTTCTGCATGTTCCTCCTTGTGGTTGGCAGTGCTAGTCCACTCCTGTGTCCACTCATTCCAGTCTCTCAGTATACACCTGCAATACCCCATCACTGCTCTTTCCCTCAGTTTCTGTTTAACATGTGCTATTATCTAACATGAGGCACCTTCTGTTTCTAAAACTGAAACTCAGTCTCAGTGCTGAAATTCATTCAAAAATACACCCTCCAATCAACTTCTCCAACACAAGAAAATGAAATTCATTCATTCAGTTTACAGTGGCCCATGTTTTCAAAACTGAAACATACAATACATAGTCTGATGTTTAGTCTGATAATGAAATATTTTAAATGTGGCTGATATGGCATAAATATAAAATATATAGCAGACCCTCACTAAAACCACATCCATTTATTTAAAAGTGTACATCATTTTGGCATTTCTAATTACTATTCCCTTGCTGTTCTGTTATTCTTCAGTAATGATAATCTGGCCATGAAGCCAGGATCCAAAAAAGGGCTCTGTCTCAGGAAAACAAGTTGTAATCTTGGTGCTGCCTAATTGGCTTACTACTTCTAATGTCACAAAATGAGTAGCCTAGTCTAGATCAGGGATCACAAACTCAAATGCTTCCAGGAGTCAGATAGGTACCCTGAATGATTGAAGTGAGGTTTGAATGGGAAGGCAATAGGGAATGATAGTGACTTGTAGAAACTAGAAAGCAAATGCCCCCTCCAAAGGAGACAATTGTTTAAATTCAGCCTACTGCCATGCAGGAATGTGGGCACAGTGTGGCCAGATCTGACTTTTCTAAAGAAGTTGGAAATCAGGACTTATTTGTGATGTTACTTGACAGCTAAATCCATGTAATTGTTTAATAAAGCCATGTACAGGCCAATATTATACAGGCTAAGTCAAACACATCTGCAGACCAGATGAGACTCATGGTCCAACAATTTGCCAACTCTGATCTAGATATGTGTTTCTTTCTGGTGAAAAGGTCTCTATGTTCCCTTCTCTGGATGCTTACTTTAAAAACTAATCAGACTTTATATTTTAGTTATTTTTCAGTAAACTTGGCTGAGAGTTAACATCAGACAAAATAGCTTGGCAGAGAAAACATGGGATATGAAGTCAGAAGACAAATCAAGTCCCTCCTTCACCCTTTAGAGATGTATGGCCTTAGGCAAGTGGCTTAACTTCCTAGAACCTGAAGATGTTATCAATATGAAATAGGGATGATTCCAACCCTTCTAACTTGTAAGGTGATTATGTTATTTGAATAAAATTGTGTAAATGGAAGCACTTTGTAAACTCTAAAGCACCAAATAGCTCTCAGGAATGATGATTGTATTGTCTAACTCCCCAAAGATCAATTAAGGAGAAAAGCAGACTTTGGGATGGGAGAATATTACTTATTATGAAAAATGAAAGACTTCTCAGAACTTCCAGTAGAGGCCAGCAATTGATCTGATGTTAAATCTATCAAAATTATTAAATTGAGGCCAGACTCTGTGGCTCACGCCTATAATTTTAACATTTTGGGAGGCTGAGACGGGAGGATTGCTTGAGGCCAGGAGTTCAAGACCAGTCTCGCAACATAGTAAGACTCCATCTCTACAAAATTTTAAAAATTAATCAGGCATGGTGGTGCATGCCTATAGTCCTAGCTACTCAAAGGCTGAGGTGGAAGGACCACTTGAGCCCAAGAGTCTGAGACTGCTGTGAGCTATGATCACACTACTGCACTCTAGCCTGGGCAACAGGGTGAAACCCTGTCTCTAAAATAATTTTTAAAAATGATTACATTAAGTGGAATATGGCTTCAGATCTTCAGTCATTTGCAGCACATGAAGCTTTGTCTAGTTTTGCCTGCTGTGGTACCTGAAGCAGCAATTCTAATAAACAGGTAAAATGCAAACATGCCAGGGTCTCTACATAGTAATATCTGGTTACGATCTTTTAATTTAAGATTTAGGATGATTCATAAAGACCTTTTAAGAATAACTAAATCTACTTTGTAATGAATGCTTGGAACAATTTCCATAGCTGTAGGCTGATAAAGGATGTCATATAAATCTAATATCACTCCCTGGTTTCTCCCTACTCTGTACTTGAACCACAGGAGGTTTTGGTCTGGTCCGAATGCCCTTCTGTAAGTCCTAGGTTTTTATTCCCAACTATTCCAGAGGATCTCACCATTAATCACAGATAATCCTTGGACTTCTCTGGTGAGCCCAAAAATAACTAAGTAATGCTGTAGTCTATTCCTACAGCAATTCACTTAAAATGGATCCTCTCATTTGTGCAAACTGCAACACTTCATAATATCAGTTAAGCAATCCCCTGACAACAGCTTAGACCAAGGGTAGCTAAATTTTTCCTGTAAAAGGCCAGACAGTAAATATTGTAGGCTTTACAGGTCACAAGGTCTGTGCCACAACTAATCTGCCATGATAGCATGAAAGCAACCATAGACAATACTTAAATGAATAAACAAGGCTGAGCTGCAATAAAACAACTTTTTATGTATCATTGATATAAAATAATTGTACATATTTATGGGGTACAGTGTCATGTTTCTCAAATCATGGTAATTAGCAAGAAAACTTTACTTACAAACACAGGCAGAAGGCCCTATAGTTTGCCAACTCCTCTGGCTTAGACTATTCACTTCATCCTATATGAAGTGAGCTGTATTCAATATCAGATGATATTGAACTGGGTAAGAATTCAGCCTACTGCCATGCAGGAATGTAATTCAGTCTACTGCCATCCTTTTAAAAAAGATTCCAAGTATAATTAACAAAACATTGCAAGATGCTCTGTATAATGAATTTCTCTTTCTTCTCTAAGCTACCCTGTGAGGTGGTTGTTTTACTCCCCATTTGACAAGTAAAGAAAATGAGACTTTACACGCTTAACCAACTGGCTCAGAGTTACACAGCTAGTGGGCGACAGTTACGCAGCTAATAGGATTTCACCATAGGTTCCTCTGATCCTACCTTGCGCTTGCACCAAAGCATTTAGCTGCCCATGGTACTATACCTGGGAATTTCTAAATGCCTCAAAAAATTGCTGTGCTAATCTGAGATGTAGATACTCATTAAACTTTCATTTAAAAATGTACATAATGATCGCGCCACTGCACTCCAGCCTGGGCAACAGAGCGAGACTCTGTCTCAAAAAAAAAAAAAAAAAAAAAAAAAAAGTTCATAATGAAAGTGAGGATTTTGAAAATTTTTAGCTGAAATGAATCATGCTTAAATCCAAAAGGAAGAATAGGGCTAAATTCCATTCACTATCCTTTTATTTTCAATTAAGGCTATAACATTTTATTTACAAGCTCTTTTGTAGAAGCCAACAAAGTATTAACAGGCCAATTTCTAATGCAGAAAGTAAGATAAATCATTCTTCTGGCAGTTTCACTGGGCCTTCTCACTCTCTTGTTATAAACAACATCAGTAGAAACATTAAACTGTTTCTTGCACTTAAATTTGAAATACAAATCTCTTTTGCAAATTTAACAAAGTTGGTATTATGGACCACCCAGGAGAGAACTATTAAAAGGAAAGAACCCCATTATTGAAAAATCCAAATATTTAACAGAAGAAGCTGTGAACATGATAGTATTACTATTGAGGAAATACTATTGAGGACCTAGTAGAGCATATTTAAACGGATTATTTTTAATGTATTTTCTTAATACTGAAATGTTTTTAATGTGGCTTCAACTTCCTTGGAAATCAGAGCCAGTCACTATTGAAGATTTTGTTCCACATATCAACATTACCATCTATGGTGCTAAGAAAAATTTGTCTCAAATGTTTTTAAGGTAACCGAAGTTCTCTAGTAATTGTAAATTACCATGAGAGATAAATGAAAATTTGTAAAGTAACTCAAAAGAGCGTATTTGTCTTCTAATCAGTAATGCGCCTTTAGCTACTAAAACATTGAAAGTAAAACATGTTGAAACAAACCATTAAAACATGTTTAGAATTTCAAGAAATTGGAAAGTACCCGTTTTCCACAGATCTGCCTAATCACTACACTGACTAATCAAAACAAATCCAAAAAATTCTTCAACAAAGCAAGAATTATACTTTGATAACAAACTAGATGAAGCTTAATATAAATACAACTGCTAGTTGTATTTCAGTTATGCTTCCCTTGAAGGCATATGGAAGATTCAACTAATAAAGTCAAATCAAGAACTTTGGGAGCACAGTAAAACTTTTTAACTAGAGGCTGCTGGGGTTCCATGCTATGTTATGGAAATACTACTCTTTATTCACCTTCTATAATCCTTTGTGTATTTTGGCAGGTCTACATATTACATTAAAGAACAGATGCATAGACCTGGTGTGTAAACTGACAGAAGGCTCCAGACCCAAACTACAAAATAGCCACAAAGCTCCATCTTTAGAAAACAAACGTAATTCTAACTCGATCCCTACAGGCCTCATTACCAGGCTTTGATCCCTTTGAGATAGTACTTTCATCTCCTTTCTATCTTCAGTGCCTAGCACAGGGTCTGGCAATAATAGTAGTAACAACAACAACAAACATAAATTCCATCCTTCCTATAGGCCAGATACTATGCCAATAAACCTTTTATAGAAAATGCTTATTTAGCCCTGGTGCAGGAGCTCATGCTTGTAATCCCAACACTTTGGGAGGCCAAGGCGAGAGGATTACTTGAGCCCAAGAGTTTGAGACCAACCTGGGCAACCCAGGGAGACTCCATCTCTACAAAAAGTTTTTTAAAAATTAGCCAGGCGTGGTGGTACACGCCTGTGGTCCCAGCTACTAGGGAGGCTGAGGTGAGAAGATCACTTGAGCCCAGGAAGTCGAGGCTGCAGTGAGTTGTGATTGCGCCACCGCACTCCAGCCTGGTAGCCTCAGCAATAGAGCAACACCCTGTCAAAAAAAAAGAAAGAGAGAAAGAAAGAGAGAGAGAGACAGAGAAAGAGAAAGACAGAAAGGAAGGGAAGGGAAGGGAAAAAGCTTATTTAATCCCCAAGAGACGCTTCCTGAAGCAAATAATAACTCCTCATTTGAACACAGGGATAAAGGGTAAGGAAAATATGCATTTTACAAATAATGAACTAAAATGTATCCTATCGAAATTGTTCACTTGTAAGCCAATTTTTATTATTACCAATTTAAAATTAAGCAAACAACCATTTAGCTAAGAAAAATATATACATTTAAATGTTAGACAAATAAAACCATTAATCTGTAAAAAAAAAATTGATATTTAAAAGTTTTGAATCAATAAACTGTTGAGGCTCTTCTGTTCTTGAGAAGCCAGTTGACTTGTAGCTCAAGATGGATACAAGGTCCTCCAAGGCTTCAGCCCTGCCTTGTGGACACTCAACTCACATCTTTGTATCACAGCTACTCCCTCAGCAGATCAGATTACCCCACGTTTATATCACAAAAGGAAGCAAAAACAATGGTAAGGTCCACTTAAAATGTGAAGTGATATATTAAAGTTTATATGGGTAAGTGTACCCATACCTGATTATTTTCCAGAATGGTCAGTAGCTTTCAAATTTTTGAGATTCATAAAATCCTGGCAACAGAATGTGGATTACACTGCAGGAGGAATGATAAGAGCTGATCTAGTACCAGGTGAAACAGACAGAAGGGAAGAGATCAGAAAACAGGAAAAGAAGATTAATTTCTTAGAAAGCATGAGGAGGCTTAAAGATAGTTAAAAGTATGGCTTTCTCTACCGCTCTTCAGCAAATTCCTAACTAGCCCTCAGAGATTATACACTTAACATTTGGAAAGTGCTTGATTATCAATAAAAGTGGAAATAATGCAAAAATAGGAAGCCCAAAAGATAGCAGAGATATAAAAGGGCTCCTAATTGCACTACCTTTTTATTTTGTTTCAATTTTAGACTTTCATATATATGTATTTCATATATATATTTCATATATATTTCATATATATTTCATATATATATTTCATATATATATTTCATATATATTTCATATATATTTCATATATATATTTCATATATATATTCTATTGATTAAAGTTCATCTCTTTTAATAAAAATTTGGACAAAAATAAATTTATTCACTAATTCAGTAAATCAAATTGAATTAAACAGTTTTTACTTTCCCACAATTAAATACAAAATGCGCACATAAATTAAACTATTGCTTCTTAAGGCAATAAAATATAATTATATTTAAAAATTAAAACTATATTGCAGCTTTCTAACTTAATAAAAATACACAGATAAGCTTAAAAATGCATAATTCTAAGTAAATATGCAAGTTTATCAAGAAATGCTACCTAGAATCCCATCCCTTCTAGGTTGTGACTTTAAATAAGACAGGTGGCCTCTCCTGGGTTATAAACTGAGGGCACTGGATGAGAAGATCCTTCTAAGCTTCTTTCCTGCAGTATGGCCCTAACTTTTATCATGCCTAGTTTGAGAAGTCTTTCTACACAGATTTATTTTACAGATTGCTATTGATAAATTCATTCTGGAAAATGAAGGCTCCTTTTTAATAACAGACAGATATTTCGGGCCCTTGATGAACTTCCTCCCTCCCTTTAGCCATCACAGTCTCATCAAAATCCTATCTAAGAACAAGATGGAAAATTAAAAGTCCAACTACTGTATTAATCTTTTCATAGTTGCCCTAAATGACTGGCAAAGTAAAGTTTGTGTGTCAATATGATTTATATGCAAATAACCTATATAGATGAGGAAAAATGAATTAAAAAGTAATTGTTTATATTTGCTTGTTCCTAAGAAAGTTTTCCATTAAGAATTTAGTCTGAGTGAGTGTGCAGATAAAATAGGTATACCTTTATGATTTTGCTGTTTCCTAACTTAATCTACCTTAGAATCTAAATCATTTTCCTACATTTGTTTTCATATCATTTTCCTGTTGATCTTTATCGTCATATATTAGTGAGTACAAATGAGGTAAAATTCCCCAATCCCCACTCACTACAAGCTACATGTGTGTCTTAATGTACATGGAAAGGTTTTTTTGCCCTAACCTTAGATTCTACAATGAACTACTGCTAGTTTGATTGGTTGTAGGTGAACTAAGGTGTAGAGTATTTGAAGGCTAGTGAATGCAATTTGCAGTGATTAAGAAAAGTCTGTATTCTTTTCACATTAAAAGAAGAAGGTTTTACTAGATTGGTACAAAAGTAATTGCAGTTCAGCCATTACTTTTAATGGCAAAAATGAACCTAATAAAACCTAAATGTACTTGAACTGTGCATGAAACATTCTTCCCCCAGATCTCCTTGAGGCTGGCTCCTTCACAGTTCAGCTCCATTGTAACTGCAAATAGCCTTTTCTGACTACTTGCCACCATATTACTCATTTAATTTCCCTACCTTATGAGATATTGTGAAGTTTAAATTTTAAAATTCATGTTAAATGCTCAGGACAGGTCCTGACACATAATAAGAACTCCATAGTACTAGCTATTATCATTTTTATGATCTGATCTGATCTTGCTTATTTACTGTGTTACTGTTCCCCCACTATCATTTCCACTGCTATATTTCCAGTGGCCGCGAGACTTCCCAGTACATAGAAGGTGCTCAATACATTATTTATTAAATGAATTAATTTCAGTATTCTCTCACCCATGAGAAAGACATGGCTGAGTGAACTCATATTCATTCTCTCACTTGAAATGAAATTTTTATGTGCAAAGCAGTGTAGTAGGCACTGAGGATACAAGGTGAGTTAACAAGTGAATGTCCTTATGGGGAAGCAGGGCATGTCACCAGATATACAATATAATATGGAACAAACGAAAGGCATGGAGCACCTGGTACATTCAAAAATTTTCCTAACATCAACTGCTATTTGCTTGTTGGAACCTCCCAGAAACTTAATATCAGCTTCCTCTCCTGAGCTCTTGATCCATAAATCCCATTGCACACTGGGATTTATGTGGGACATATCACTCTGATGTCCCACAGGCACCTCAAAGCTAAACTGGTCCCACTTCCCACCTGGCCTGCTCCTCCCTTTCATTTCCTGGGTCCATGGACAGCCACATACCTGTGTCACTCAAGGCAGGAATATGGGGATTGGTCTCTTCTCTTCCACTTTCTGCATTCCCACACACAGAGTCAGGCACTAACTCCTCAAGTTTGTTCTAATGCATGGAGTCTCTCTAATTTGGTCCCCTCCCTGCCTTCAATGTTGTCATTTTCTTTTTTACATCTCTATACAGCCCCTTACAGTCCAGGGACTATGGTTTCTAGGTCACTATATCCCCAGCTGTATTTAACTACCTGGATTTCAATATGTGAATGAGTGAACGAATGGCACAGAAACACAGAAAGGGGGCTGCTCTCTGAGGAAGTAGGGAAAGGCATCACAGATGAGGTGATACTTGAGTTGTTGTTAAATAATGAGTGATAATGGGTCAGGGTAAGAAATTAGAGGGATCTTTCAAGTCCCAGAAGAGCATGGGTCTTTCCGGGAGTAGTGAAAATCTCAGTGTGGCTGGGGACAGGAGACACAGCTGAGCAAGTGACAAGAGAGGAACCTGGGGAAGGCAACTGGGATTCTAATCTAAAGGGACTCAGAGGTCCCACAAATGGACTTGGACTTAATTCTGGAAGCAACGGGAAATCAGAAAATGTGCATAAGCAGAGAAATGGAACCACCAGAAATTATTCTTCTGCAGACAGATAGCAGTAGGATGAAGCTAGTGGCAGACAGGTGGTGAGGGTCAGAAATCAGGCCCCTACAGTGTGAAGGGAGAGAAAGGGATAGATTCCAGAGGTCTTGTAATGGTAGGATCAGAAATATTTGGTGATGTAGAGAACTATGTTAGCAACAACTGGGTACCTCAAAGTTAACTTAGCGATATTAGTAAAATCTTGTTTGCTATGTTTCTTTACTAAAACACTGCATCAAAACCAAAAAGACAAAAACAACCCCATATCAATTGGACAAAATAACCAGGGGAACAATTTTAGTTACAGTATTTGGGCTTTTTCCAAGCAAAATCATGTACAGTCCCAAAGGGCCTCAGAAGCCAGATGTCCTCTAAGTCCATAGCAGATACTATTAGCTTTCGTAGGATCATAGGTCAAGAAAATGGAAAAAAGTCTAAACAACTAAAACAATCAAACACCAAGCAACTGAAAAATTGTTCAAATGATATTAGCGGAAACTGTGAAAACTGGGGCTACAGAGCAACCCATAGTGGATGTACAGCAGGCCCTCGAATAGCATCACTCTGTTATTATGTTGATAAGAACAAAAACCGATTCCCAGATGGGGCCACTGTCTGTGTGGAGTTTGCAGGTTCTCCCCATGCCTGCATGGGTTTTCGCCCGTTATTCCAGTTTCCTCCTACATCCCAAAAACATGCACCTTCGGTGAACTGGCATGTCTGCATGGTCCCAGTCTGAGTGAGTGTGGGTGCATGTCTGAGGGTACCCTGGGAGGGAATGGCTCCTGGCCAGGGTTGGTTCCCACCTTGTGCCCTGAGCTACCCTGAGCTGCCAGGATAGGCTCTGATTACTCACAACTCTGATTTGGAATAAGTGTCTAAATAATTATGTTACTTGTTTTTACTAATCTTTCTTACATGTATGTATAGCTTACATTTATTTTAATGTTTAATGTTAGAAGTGTTTTGTCTTCATTTAGAGGTTTGGTGATGTTTTTGTGGCCAGAAATATGCTGCAGGAACTTAATTCTTTTTTTTTTTTTTTTGAGACGGAGTCTTGCTCTGTCGCCTAGGCTAGAGTGCAATGGCATGATCTCAGCTTGCTGCAGCCTGCGCCGCCCAGGTTCAAGCAATTCTCCTGCTTCAGCCTCCTGAGTAGCTGGAATTACAGGCACACACCACCATGCCCGGCTAATTTTTGTATTTTTAGTAGAGACGGGGTTTCGCCATGGTGGCCAAGCTCCTCTCGAACTCCTGACCTCAGGTGATTCACCCGCTTCAGCCTCCCAAAGTGCTGGGATTACAGGCGTGAGCCACAGCACCCAGCCGGAACTTACTTTTTATATCAATCAGCCTATGGTAAAATTGGTTTCACTTAAAGTCGCAGTTTCCAAGAACGTATGAACAAAGTGAGGATTTACTCTACAGTAAAAAATATCATACAGAGTTAAAAAGTAACCTAAGATAATCTACTACAAAATTCAGAAAAGATTGTAATTTTTTGCTGAGGATGAGAGAGGCCAGGAAAGTTTTTAAAAGAAGTGCCATTGGAGTTAGACCTTAAAGCGTACAGTAATTTCACTTGCGGAGTTGAGGGGAAGTCCTCTTCAGAGAAAGGGAACAAAGACAGAGGTGGGAAAATCTGGGGAGCAGTAAAAGAATAGTCAGGGATTTCCATTTTGATTGGCTTATCAGGTACACAAATAGAAATAATGGAAATTAAAATTGAAAATGTAGTGCAGGGCCAGGTCTTAATGGATCCCAAATGCCACAATAAGCCATCAGAACTTCAGGAACCCACAGAGGCAGGGTGAACAAAAAAGTGCCACACTCAGTGCCGGCTGCAGGAACAGCAACCTGGCAGGAAAGGGACAGGGGAATGAATGGATGGGGGCAAGGTAAACAGTTGTTGGCTGCAAGTAAGGGTAGGGGCAATAGAAACAGATATTGAAGACACTTTTGAAAGAAAAAAAGAAACAGGTAGGTGGGGCTTGATAAGATTGGAATTGGAAAAAGCTCAGAATAGTTCCAAGTGAGAAACACAAGTAGGAGCTAATTTGTAATGAGACTGCAATGAAGCCAGAAGAGGTTCTAATTGTGGGTTGATATTTGTGGTAAAACCAATCAAACCAATTTTTCTGCTGAGTCTGGTCTCTGCATGGCCACTGGAAATGAAGCAGCTGGTGGCTAGCTAGAGACTGAAGCTGTCCTAATAGGACAACAGGGGGTTAGGTGGAGGGGGGGGAATGGGAAGATCCAAGGTCTTTGGTGATGTTATTGGATCACTAAATTAACCAATCATGGGACTGTGGGTTACATGCTAAAACATCATAGTAAATTTTCCTTATCGTTAATAAAAATCGGGAATCATGTCCTTTCTTTGTACTCAGTAACACAAGAGGAGGAGGAGAGAGATCAGATGGTGATCCCTAGAATCAGAGATTTGCAGAGCAAGTAAAATAGGACCGGAGCCTGAAGTCCATGGAGCTAACAAAAACTGAGCTCAAATGGCAGACCAAACGGTCCACATGAGTAGAGAGGCAGGTGAGGCCAGTGTAGCATGTCAAGGCAATGGATGAGGCAAGAAGCTGTTACAGTGAGAATAAAGCCAAGATTCAGCAGGAGAGAAGATTGCAAAGAGGCAGAACTGTAATTGGATATCATGCAAGAAGATCATTTCAGATAAGGGACAGTTTCAAATGTTGAGCAGGTCTGAAGTGTGGCTGTGCCTATAAGGAGCAAGAGTGACTTAGAAATAAAGTTCCTTGGCCGGGCGCAGTGGCTCACGCCTGTAATCTCAGTACTTTGGGAGGCCGAGGTGGGTGGATCACAAGATCAGGAGTTCGAGACCAGCCTGGCCAACATGGTGGAACCCCATCTCTACTAAAAAGACAAAAATTAGCCAGGCATGTTGGCATACACCTGTAATCTCAGCTACTCGGGAGGCTGAGGCAGGAGAATCACTGGAATCTGGGAGGCGGAGGTTGCAGTGAGCCGAGGTCATGCCCCTGCACTCCAGCCTGGGTGACAGAGCAAGACTCTGTAAAAGAAAAGAAAAGAAAGAAAAGAAAAGTTCCTTAAGGTCCACAAGTCAAAGATCTCTGAGGCCAGGGATTGGAACACCAGGTAAAGTGTTTAGCAGGTTCCAGGAGATAATAGAAGAAAGAAAGAGTCAGCAAAATTGGACTCTTCTAGGGTGAGAAGTGAGCAGAAGGTGTGAGTTGAATGTAAGATGGAAGAAGTGTGGTACACAGGATAGAGTGGAGTTCACAACACAAGTTCTTGAGAGACAATGAACAAGCAATAGTCTGGATGTTCTGGTGGGAAGCAGGAAATTCTCTGGCTCCTGCTCCTCACTCTGAGAGCCAGAAAAAAGGGAAAGAAGTGACCACAAGTGACGAATTTGGCTCAGGAACTTGTAAGTTAGAATAAGGCCAAGAGTGAGTTTCGGCAAGAGTGTAGGGAAATGTTAAGGGAAAAGCTAAAGAATGAGAGGTCTGTGTAAGTAATAGAATCCTAGAGTATAGTAGGAAAGTATGGTTGGGGAGAAGAAAGGTATGAAGTTGAGGATGGGGCTGAAATATTTAGACAGAAAGCAGAAGCATAAGAGAGTAGGGGTGTGTATACTTCAGGGGACTTTTTTCTGTTTTATTCTGTTGTTGTTGTAGTAGTTGTTGTTGTTGTTGTTGTTGTTGTTGTTAGGTGAAAAGGGCTTCGCTCTGTTACCCAGGCTGCTAGGCTGGAGTTCAGTGGCACAAATATAGCTCACTGCAGCCTTGAACACCTGGGCTCAAGCAATGCTCCTGCCTCAGCCTCCTGAGTAGCTGGAACTATAGGCACGTGCCACCACACCCAGCTAATTTTTAAGTATTTTTAGAGATGAGGGTCTCATTCTCTTGCACAGACTGGTCTCAAACTCCTGGCCTCAAGCAATCCTCCCACCGAGGCCTCCCAAAGTACTGGGATTACAGGGGTGTCTGGCCCTTACAGGATGATTTTTAAAGACAGAAATGTAGATGAGAGCCAATTTGGTTTTTGGCTGGAAAGACGTAAGAGTTGATAGGAGAAAGTAGGACTGGAAGAATAAACTAAGGCAAATTTTGGCAGTTTAACAGCCTGGCAGAACAAAAATTGTATATGCTTTCAGAAGCAGACAGACCCTAGGCCTGATTCTGTAATTTACTAGCCATGTGACCTTAAGCTTCTGTTTCCTCATCATTAAAATGGAAATAAAAATACCTACCTTGCAGGGGTTTTAATATAATTTAGAGATAATCTATACAAAACAACTGGCATTGTCATAAGCATTTCGTGGACACTCAGTAATGTGACGCATCACTCTCTTACTATAGCTAGCTTCCAAGCTCCCAGGCCTGTCAGGGCAAACAGCTTCTGACAGCGCAGCTGAGATTGGGAGAAGAAGGGGTCAGAATTTCCCCCAACGGCATTCTTCCCAAAGTATACAATACCATTACAGAATAAAGCCATGAGCTTAGTAATGAACAAGAGTGACAATTCTGAATTAAACTCTGCATTAATTCAGCAGCCCTGTGCTGCAAAGGACCTGAAGAGCAACTTCACATATATGGCTGTAGAAACAAACTTTGTGCTCTGCATTTTGTTTATTCAGTGAATGAGCCTATCATCAGTACTAGCAAATTAGCTCTAATTATCAGATAAAAGTGATGTGGTTATTCTAATTGCCTGAAAATCAACTGCTACAAAGAGTCTAAGTAGTAAGCAATAATTACCATATTATTTCATAAAGGAGGGTTTCTTTTTTTCCCTGACTGAAAGTAGCACATGCTCAAGACGAATTAAAGGACTGGTTTAAACTTTTACTTATCTTTTCACAATTCACATCAGATCCAAGCCAATGGTTCCCAAGTTGAAATCTCCAGCCCAGGACTTTCCATAGCAATTCAAGCTGCCTGTCTGATATCTTTCCTTTGGTATCTATTAGGCTACCCAAACTTAACATGGCAAAATCAGAACTCTTGGTAAGCCTCCAAACCAGTTCCTCCCCAGGTCTCTCCCTCCTCATAAATAGCCCTACCATACACCCACTTTTTCCAAGTCCAACACATAGGAATCCTCCTTGATTTAAGCTTTTTCTTATTCTCTTACAGGCAGCCATCAGCAAGTCCTGTGGGCTCTACTCTGAAATATGTCCCAAAGCCATGACACTTCTCTCCTTCTCCACTGCCACTAACCTTGTCTGAGTCACCATCACATCTCAGCTGGATGACTAGATAACTAATTCCCTATTCTCTCTACTCCTCCACTATCCATTCTTCACCTAGAAGCCAAAGGAACCAAGAAAAGTACAAATCAGGTCCTATCATTCTCTTGCTTAAGCCCTCTAATGGTTAACTGCTCTTATAACAAAATCCAAATTTTTCCCCATGGCCTGCAAGGCCCACTCGACCTCACACCTGCCCACCTCCCTGACCTCAACTCCTGCCATGCTCCCCTTTGCTCATGTACTCTGGCCACATTGGACTCCTTCCTTTTCCCTGAACATGTGAAGCTCCTCCCCACCATTCCCTTGCCAGTCCCTCTCCCGGAATATCCTGACATCAAACCTTTTCATGGTTTGCTCTTCTTTTCCCTGAAAGTGAAATGTTACCTCTCCTATGAGTCTGTCTCAATTTTAATTGGCACCTCATCATTCTCTACTGCATTATACTTTTTATTATTTGTATACTTCTCCCCACCAAAATGGCATATGGCAGGCACTCAAAAAATGTAGGATTCATGAATAAACTATACATAAATTTTCTTCAATTGAATTATGGTAAACACATCAGAAAGGCTTAAAGTATCATCCCACTTGGGACAGTCAGGTCTCCTAGAATTCACCTTCAATTCAAAAGTCACTCAAAAATCTGCTCAACTGGTTTCCACCAGCTCCCAAGCCCATAAGGAAAGATGGTGGCAAGCAGTTCCCAAGCAAAGTGCACTTGTATCCTTCTACAGCTTCTTAGTTCATACCTCCATGCACTACTGTGGCTGAGAGCCTCTCAGAACAGTAGGGACTCGCCTCATGAAGACCCAAATTGTATTTCTTAAAGAACCTGAGCAGATCTCCCACCTCCTTAGGCAGAGTCACCAGCAGCAGGGCAGCTCCAAGAAGACTTGAGGACAAGGTTAATTTATCCTTTCCAGGGGGAGAATATTGCTGAGTCTCCTGCTCTGCACAGCCATCTCGTTGATACAGAACCTGTGTCAGAGGATTCTTCCTGTTTGTCAATCACTACAACCCTTCTGACAACCATGCAAAGGCTTCAAAGTGTATGGAGAACTGGAAGGGACAATTGGGAAGGTCCTAGTTTTCTATCATGTCTATGAAGTAACCACAGTGCTTTTTATACCATATAAGAATTAGACCTTGATAAGGAAAACGTTTTGCTGATATATATCAAAGATTATGTGAATATATCAAAAATAATAATTTGTTTTACTTAAAAAAATTAAACCTAGGAGAGACCATAGCACTTTTTACATCTAAACCCTCCAGATTAGACAAAGGAGAGAAATGGACCCAGAAAATGTAAATGACTTGCTCAAGATCTCCAGCAATTCAGAATAGTTTTGGATATATGACACCTTATATTTTGTACATTTTAAAAGATGGATAAAAGTGAACTGATGATGAAGGATAATTCCTTTACTTTACCCACACTCAGGAGTTTGAGTAAAATTAACATTACGAGGAAGTTTTCTCTGATGCTGTCAGACATGTAATTGAACTCAACAAGGTCACATCTCCTGGGGGAAAAAAAATCTCCTTTTCTCATCTCACATCTTGTTACACTTTGTTTTTCCTTTCCTCTTGCTACATGTAATTTTTTGAGGTAGAATGCCTTCATATTGAATTTATCTTGGAAAAATTTTCCAAGAAATTAGAGTTCCAAGTTTTCCAGACATTGCAAAACAAACCCTGTACTTGCTTTTCTTTGACAAAACTTGGCAGCCTGCCTCAAAAACATATTACTCAGCATGTGCCCTCATGGCATAATTCCCAAATCTTCTATAATCTTACAAAAGCATTTTTCCTTTCTGAAGAACTGTTCACTTTCAGATAAGATGCCTCCATGACCTGAACCAACTACTTCCCTGTGTCATTTAGAAAATCAATAGGAGCCTAACTCAGGAAGGAGGATACTAGGCCTATAAATATGTACATTTAAAATATTCTCTGATAACCAAAATGCACGTACTGGTAGTATATTTCTGATTACTTTTATATTTCTAATAATATGACAGTTTTATCTAAAAAATTAGCATTCAACAGAATGCAAATAATATAGACAATTTTTGTTTGGATTCTTAATCTTTGTCCTGATGTTACCCATAAATGCAAAAATGTTAGATCAGATTATTTGCTGAGTATACAGATGATACATGCTCATTTGGAGAAAAATTCAAAATGTGTAACAAAGAAAGTAAAAGTCACCTGAGATTCAGTCACCATCCAGAGAAAGAATCATTACAGTTTGGTAGCCACTGTTGTAATATTTTTCTATGCACATACACAATATGTGATTTTACGCACATGGAATAGTATATGAGTTGATTTGTGGCCAAGTTCTTGCTAATTCTATGGTCTTTTGATGAGAGTATCTATCTTCCCCTTCCCCTGTGTCACCTCCCCTGCCACTCCTTAGCCAATGGAAAAGCTTTCTTGGGAAAGTCCTGGAGCTGTGCTGGGCTCAGAGCCAGTGAACTTGGGGGCATGTGACCTAGTGAGACCAGCTCATGTGCATCATCTCTTCCACAACCACAGGCAACACAGCTCACAGCTCCAAAAGAGACTCCTTCCTTCTGCTTGAGGAGAGGAGGGGGAAGAGTAAAGAAGACTTCGTCTTGCAACTTGGATACCAGCTCAGCCATAGTAGGACAGGGCACCAGGCAGAGTCCTGAGGCCATTATTCAAGGCCCTACCTCCCAGATGCCCAGAGGACATTTCTCGACACACCCTGAGCCAGAAGAAAACCCACTTCCTTGAAGGGAAGAACCCAGTCCTTGCAGGATTCATCACCTGCTGACTAAAGAACCCTGGGGCCCTGAATAGTCAAGAGTGGTAGCCAGGTAGTACATGCTATGGGCCTTGGGTGAGACTCTAACCACAGTATAATAAAACTAGAAATCATTAACAAGAGGAACTTTGGAAACTATACAAACACATGGAAATTAAACATGATCCTGCTCTGAATGACCAATAGGTCAATAAAGAAATTAAAAAGGAAACTGAAAATTTTTTTGAAACAAATGATATTGGAAACACAACATACTAAAACCTATGGGATACAGCAAAAACAGTACTAAAAGGGAAATGTATAGCTATAAGTGCCTACATCAAAAAAGAAGAACATTTTCAAATAAACAACCTACAATGCATCTTAAAGAATTAGAAGAGCAAGAGCGACCCAAACACAAAATTAGCAGAAAAAAAATAGTGGAGATGAAAGCGGAAATAAATGAAGAAAACAATGCAAAAGATCAATGAAACTAAAAGCTGATTCTTTGAAAAGATTAAAAACAATCAATAAACCTTTAACCAGGTTAAGAAAAAAGGACAGAAGACCTACATAAATAAAATCAGAGATGTAAAAGGAGACATGACAACCAATACCACAGAAATTCAAAAGACCATGAGAGGCTGCTATGAACAACTACATGCCAATAAATTGAAAAACTTAGAAGAGATGAATAAATTCCTAGACAAATACAACCTACCAAGATTGAACCATGAAGAAATCCAAACCCTGAAGAGATTAGTAACAAGTAAAAAGATCAAAGCTGTAGTAAAAACTCTCCCAGCAAATAAAAGCCCAGGACCTGATGCCATCACTGCTGAATTTTACCAAATATTTAAAGAAAAACTAATACTACTCCTACTCAAACTATGCAAAAAAACGGAGGATGAGGGAATACTTCCAAGCTCATTCCACAAGTCCAGTATTACCCTGATGCAAAAATCAGGCAAAGATACACCAATAAAAGAAAACTACAGGCCAATATCCCTGATGAATGCTGATGCAAAACCATCAACAAAATGCTATCAAACCAGATTCAACAACATATTAAAAGATCATTCATCATGACCAAGTAGGATTTATCTCAGGAATGCAAGATGGTTCAACACACACAAATTAATCAATGTGATATATCATATCAACAGAATAAAAGACCAAAAAACATATGATTATTTCAATTGATGCTGAAAAAGCATTTGATAAAATCCAATATCCCTTCATGATAAAAACTCTCAAAAAACTGGGTATAAAAAGAACATACCTCAACATAAAAAAGCAATATAAGAAAGACCCACAGCTAGTATCATATTGAATAGCAAAAAAACTGAAAGCCTTTCCTCTAAGATCTGGAACATGACAAGGATGCCCATTTTACCACCATTAATTGGAACTCCTAGCTAGAGCAATCAGACAAGAGAGAAATAAAGGGCATTGAAATTGGAAAGGAAGAAGTCAAATTTCCTTGTTTGCAGATGGCATGATCTTATATTTAGAAAAACCTGAAGACTCCATCAAAAAACTATTAGAACTGATAAACAAATTTAGTAAAGTTACAGGATACAAAATCAACATACAACGATCAGTAGCATGTCTATATGCCAACAATGAACAATATGAAAAATAAATCAATGAAGCAATCCCATTTATATTAGCTACAAATAAAATAAAATACCTAGGAATTAACCAAAACACTGAAAGATCTCTACAATGAAAACTATACAACATTTATGAAAGACATGGAAGAGGACACAAAGAACTGAAAGATTCTTCCATGTTCATGGATTGGAAGAATTAATACTGTTAGAACGTTCATACTACTGAAAGAAATCTAAGATTCAATGCCATCCCTATCAAAACACCAATGATATTCTTCACAGAAAGAGAGAAAACAATCCTAAAAGTTATATAAAACCACAAAAGACACACCATAGCCAAAGCCAACCTAAGCAAAAAGAAGAAAACTAGAGGAATCACATTATTTGACTTCAAGTTATACTACAAAGCTACAGTAACCAAAACAGCATGGTACTGGTTTTAAAAACAGATACATAGACTAATGGAACAGAACAGAGAACTCAGAAACAAATCCATAGCTCTACAGCGAACTCATATTTGACAAAGGTGCCAAAAACATACATTGGGGAAAAGATCTCCTCTTCAATAAATGATGCTGGGAAAACTGGATAGCCATCTACATGCAGAAGAATGAAACTAGATCCCTATCTCTCACAATATACAAAAATCAAATCAAAATAAATTAAAGACTTAAATCTAAGACCTCAAACTGTGAAACTACTACAAGAAAACACTGGAAAAACTCTCTAGGACATTGGACTGGGCAAAGATTTCTTGAGTAATACCCCACAAGCAAAGGCACACCAAAGCAAAAATGGGCAGATGGGATCACATCAAGTTAAAAAGCTTCTGCACAGCAAAGGAAACAACCTACAAAGTGAAGAGACATCACACAGAACGGGGAGAAAATATTCACAAACTATTCATCTAACAAGGGATTAATAACTAGAACATGTAAGAGCTCAAACAACTCTATAGGAAAAAATCTAACAATCTGACTTTTAAATGGGCAAAAGATCTGAATAGACATTTCTCAAAAGAATACATGTGAAAGGCAAACAGGCATATAAAAAGATGCTCAACATCACTGATCATCAAAGAAATGCAAATCAAAACTACAATGAGATATCATCTCACCCCAGCTAAAATGGCTTTTAACCAAATTCAGTCAATAACAAATGCTGGCAGGGACGTGAAGAAAAGGGAACCTTCATACATAGGGAGTGGGAATATAAATTTGTACAACCACTATGAAGAACAATTTGGAGGTTCCTCAAAAAACTAAAAATAGAGCTAACATATGATCCAGCAATCCTACTGCTAGGTATATACTCAGAAGAAAGGAAATCAGTATATCAAAGAGATATCTGTACTCCCATGTTTATTGCAACACTGTTCAGAATAGCCTACGTTTGGAAACAACGTAAGTGCCCATCAAGAGACAAATGGATAAAGAAAATGTGGTGCATATACACAATCAAGTACTGTTCAGTCATAGAAAAGAATGATATCCTTCCACTTGCAACAACATAGGCAGAACTTGAGGACATTATGTTAAGTCAGGCAGAGAATGACAAATTTTGCATGTTCTCACTTATTTGTGGGAGCTAAATATAAAAACAAACTCATGGAGACAGTAGAAAGATAATTACGAGAGACTGGGAAAGGTAGTTGGGGGAGTGGGGAGTGTGGATGATTAATGGGTACAAAATTATATTTAGAATGAATAAGGCTTAGTATCTGATGGCACAAAAGAGTGACTACAGTGAACAATAATGTATTATACATTTTATAATAACTAAAAGTATAATCAGACCATTGTAACACAAAGAAAGGACAAATAATTGAGGAGATGGATATTCCACTTACCCTGACGTGATTATTAGGCATTGTGTGCCCGTATCAAAACATCTCAAGTACCCCATAAATATATATACCTACTGTGTACCTACAAAAATTAAAAATTAAAAGAAATTAAATTAGTGTATGTTAGTTACCACACAGTGATGGATGGTCCAGAAGAACTCTGAGTTGAAGAGAAAAACTAATGATAAATTTTGAAGTCACTAAGGATAATCCACCTGTGGTTAATCAAGTGGTCACACAGATAAGCCGTTTATATTTTACTCCACTTTAAATGTTCCAAACTGCAAGTGGTGACTCTGAGCATCAGCAGTCTGCTCATAGCTATGCTGGGTGATCTCTACATTGACATTCTGAATGACTTATTAATACATGTACCATCATTCCTTTTGTGTTTATAGATGTTTAAAGGGAGAAGGAGGATAAGAATTAAGATAAAGGAGTTAAGAACAAACTCTGCAAGCTATTCTGAGGGCATAGAGTCTTTCACAATATATTTTCGTCTCATTAAAAACAACTTTACTGTATACTATGCCATATAAATTTCAAGGATAGTTTGATCACTTATATTACTCAAATACAAATTATTTTTGTTACTAATTATAATAGAATAACTACTTCAAACAGATATAGCCTTCCTCCCAGTCCATTTATTTATATTCTAAAACACAATATATTTCTTGTTACTTTCCATTCTTTACCTCAGTTGAAGAGGCAGGAAATATCTCATCCTTTGTTTCAAGAGAAAGCACCATTATCACCTATTCTGTAAATCAAAACAACCCCTAAGGTCTAAAGTTTCATCTCCAAAACCACCTCTCACATACAGTCTATTATTTGGTTGGAGAAAAAAGACGTTAACTGCCATGGCCCTAGGACCTAAGCTTATTTTGTCTGAGCCAAATATTAATATTATAAGACTACAGTTCCTAGCAGAAAAGCATAATAAGCAATCCTCCAACAACTATAGTCAGTCCTTTACTAAGTTTACTCCAAAAGATACTATAGGAAGCACAAAACTAGTATTAAGTATAATAGTTCTCTTTCTATGATTTCAAGGAAAAGGGATATATAAATAAACTGTTAAGTAGATTTAAAAATAAAAAAGCTATAAATCTATTCAAAATTTAAATAAGCAACTGGCTAGAGTTAATAATGACCCTAATATCTTCAAAATTAATAGAAAGAAAAAGTAATAGAAAATGTTCTAAGAATGAAAAATCTAGAGGCAAGCATACGCCTCCCAAGCAAAAAATCTAATGTTAGACATTAAAACCTATGCACACTGTCTCTCTCTCTCTCTCTCTCTCTCTCTCTCTCCTCCCACCAAATGATCGTCATATAATTTACCCACAGGAATCCAAGTATCAAAGAAAAATCTTGCACACAAAAATCAATATTCAAATATACACTATGGGAAAGGGAAAAGCATTTTTACTGAAATGGAATATGGCAGCTATTTAAAGCTAACACATTTATGACTAGTACAAACCATTATTGATTAAGATTATTAAAGAGAAACCAAATGCCAAGTTCCAAAATAAAATCTGGAAACATTCCAGAACATTTCTAAAATTGTGTGTCCCATGGAGCATAAATTTATAATTGAATACTATTTGCCAAGAAACTGACAGAGATTCTAACATTCCCGAATTACTTTTATGAAGGATGACTTCTAGAGAAACCATAATAATGCTATACATCTTAAACACATTTTTTAAACACAGAAAAGTAAAGCTTGTTTGCAAACCACATGGCTGATTGAATTAATTCTCAATTCCCTATGACAATTTATATCCATTTTGTCCCCCCAAAAATGGCCACAGACATGTTAACATGAAAAGAAAAGATGTGGCTGTGCCGGTCATACAGCACAGATGGTAAAGCAAATCTTAAAGCAAATCTTGGTCCTCTAAGGGTCTCCATTATTGTACACTTTTCCCTTCTACAGTTTTCATACTATACAGTGTTCCTTGGTTTCATCTTTTCCCTAGTCCCCCCTGCAAAATGTATTTGCAGTATGGCTCTAACATCACCACTTTGTTCCTTTGTCAATCTAAGTCATGTGTTGCTACTCTCAATCTCTGCTATATGAACTGCTATTTGTCCTGGTTGAAGTAATCTGAGCATTCAGGGAACAAGTGCGGAAGTAATAAGGCTATGTAAAATGAAATCTTACTATTAGACTGATCATTCTATTTTCCTATAAAGCCAGCCTTGCTAAAGGGAAAGTAATTCTTACATTGAAATTGCTTCATGAACTAACTCAACTCCACGTAAAATTAGCAGCTTCTATTCTTATATCAATGTTCCTCCATCTTTTTATCTAGTGACCCCACTCGGTGACTCTGAAGAAGGCAGCTCACAATTTCTATCACCTCCTATGAAAAAGAAATATGCAGGAATATAAAAGCATGTTTTTTATTAATTTAAAAGAAGGCAGTGATCTGAGGAACCCAGAGAAGGGAACTCTGAGCTCTGAAGCGCACAGAATTAAGTGCAATGAACCAGGTGAATGAGACAGGAGGAGTGGTAGGCATTCAGGAGGTTGTAAGCCACTCCTACAGGTGGCATCTGTGGCTCAGCTGCACTGTTGCCATGCAGTTGTTTGTGTTGGTTTTTTTCCCCAAGACACTAGAAATACAGATTTTTACGTAGAACTTGTTAGCAACTTCTGGTAATTCAAACAATTTTTTTAAACACTGGTTGCTTTAAAAAAACAACTCTAGATGAGCCAAACTAAAGTCATCACTTTTCAGAGTGTGTTCCATTGGTCACCACTTTGGTGCATCTATTATGTAGTTATGACCATCTGGCCCAATCCCTGGTGATCTTCCCATTGAGATTTGATCTATGGAACTCAGAGGGGTTGAGCGATATGATGAATAATTGTATGTGTCAACTTGGTGAATATTTTTTGGATGGGATTAACATTTAAATCTGTCAATTTGAGATAAAGCAGATCACCCTCACAATGTGGGTAGGTCTTATCCAATCAGTAGAAGACCTGAATAGAACAAAAGACCAGCATCCCCAAGCAAGAGGGAATTCTGGAGAAGACTGATTTCAGACATCATCTGCACCATCAGCTCTCCTGGGTCTCTGCCTGCCAGTCAACACTGCAGATTTTGAACTCACCAACATCCATAATCATGAGCCAATTCTTTATAATAAATATCTTTCTCTCTATATCTATATATACACATATTCTATTAGTTCTGTTTCTCTGGAGAACCCTGACGAATACAAGTGATTTGGCCAAAGTCACATGGCTAGTTTGGGGCACACACAAAAAAATTTTCTAATTCCCTGTCTAGAGTATATTTCAGTATACTGTACTGGAACAGTAATCCTGATAGAGTGAGTAATGATATATCTTGGCAGCTCCCCAAGATGATCCTTATGCATGCCAAAGTTTGAGAACCCTGTAGTAATTAAGAGGCAATACAGATTAGCGCTTAAGAGCACAGATTCCGAAACCAAAATGCCTAAATTTAAAGCTCAACTCTACCACTTACTAGCTATGTGAGTGGCCTTGGACAAGTTACATAGCTCCTGTGCTGAAGAGTAGAGTACACTTCACAGCTCACATTATCTCTGTGGTGTGAGGATTGAAAGAGGTAAGGGTGTAAATATTCATACATAGTTGGCATGTAATAAATAGTAGCTATTATTACTAAACTCTCCAGCCATGGGTGTTCTGACATATTCACTATCATGCTAACTTGACATTTATAGTGACCATCACAGTGGAATATCTTGAAATGTGCCACTTGAAAGATCTTGAAATACTTTCTAAAGCAAAGACCATTGTGGTTACATGCCATGTGTTTCATTTAATGCAGTTTTAGAATAAGGTGTATAGTTTAGTTTGGAGCAAACTTGTCCAACCTGCGACCCATGGGCTGCATGTGGCCCAGGACAGCTTTGAACGTGGACCAACACAAATTCATAAACTTTCTTAAAATATGATGAGGTTTTCTTTGCGATTCTTTTTTGTAGCTCATAAGCTATGGTTAATATTAGTGTATTTTATGTGTGGCCCAAGACAATTCTTCTAATGTGGACCAGGGAAGTCAAAAGATTAGACATCCCTGCTTTATAACTTGGTACAAAAGGAAACTAGAAATAATACGGATTCATAGAATACTTAAGTGTTCTTCCTCATCAAAAAAAGGCTAATTAACTCATATGTAAACTTTTTATCCCACCACATCCTTAATCAAAGAGTTGTTATCAGCTAATAAACTGAAACTATACAAATATAGAAGCTACCAGACAAGGGAAGCCACATGAGAGAAAATTGAGAGAAGCCAGAAATATGATGGTCTTTTTGATCATTTAGAACCAGAAATAAACTTGGTATCACTTTGCATTTGATTTTGTAAAGATTAAAATTAGTCTATTAATAAAGTGGTTCTGCTTCAGGACAACTTAAAACGTGGAAAATATTTTGTAGATCTTGTATGATAAAATTAAATCACTGAGAGTAAAAAATTTTAAAAAATGGAAACCAACAACTATGACAGAATTTAACTTGGGATAGAAAGAATATGCTCAAGAAAATAAGGACATGGGCAAAATAAGGCATTTGGCATAAAAAGTAACATTCCTCCATTTAGAGCTTGAAGCAGGATGAAGGGCTTTCTGGGAGGGATTATCCTGATTGAGCAGAGGCCAACAGGCTACAAGTGGGGATGCTGTTCCCTGTAGATGAGATAGTCTGAGAATACGTGAGGGAATCAGCAACCTGGGGACCATATTTAAGACTAGAATGCCAGTGGTCACCACTTAACAGCCTAAGGGCAGATTAACACATCTACGTATATCCAATATCATGTAAAACCCACCAACTTTATACTAGTGAGAGGCTTCTAAACCAAAGAAAGAAGCAGGAATAAAGAAGCTACAAGAAAAGAGGTTTTACCAGAACTAAAACCCTTCATCCACTGTCCCATTCAATTAGCAATTATAAAGGTCAACCCTGTGCAAGGTACTATCCAAAGGAAAATAAAACAAAAGACATGGCCCCTGCCTCAAAAAGTCATAATCTAATAGAAAGATACAATATAAAGAACTTATACACAAGAAATAATTATAACACAAGGGAACAATCATAATGCTTTAAGTGAGTTTCAGTACCCTAGCAGAGTTAAAGGAAGAAAAGATAATTCCTAGTGGAAGTGAGTTGGAAAAAACGGACGGAGTTAAAAGTTTTTAAAAAGGCCTGAATAGTTGGACTTGACTTGATTATAAGATAGAAGGAGAACAATACCAAAAGAGGTGGCACAAGCAAATGCCTATGAAGGGAAAAACAGAGAACAACCAAGTAAAGAAAGTAGTTGACATGGGTAAAGACTTCATGACAAAAACACCAAAAGCAAGTGCAACAAAAGCCAAAATTGATAAATGGGATCTAGTTGAACTAAAGAGCTTCTGCAGAGCAAAGAAAATTATCATCAGAATGAACAGGCAACCTACAGAATGGGAGAAAACTTTTGCAATCTACCCATCTGACAAAGGTCTAATATCCAAAATTTAAAAGGAACTTAAACAAATTTACAAGAAAAAAACAACCCCATCAAAAAGTGGTAAAAGGATATGAACAGACACTTCTCTGTAAGTGTAAAAGTGTAAAAGAAGACATTTACATGGCCAACAAACATATGAAAAAAAGTTCGACATCACTGATCATCAGAGAAATGCAAATCAAAACCACAGTGATATACCACCTCATGCCAGGCAGAATGGCGATTATTAAAAAGTCAGGAAACAACAGATGCTGGCAAGGCTGTGGAGAAACAGAAATGCTTTTATACTGTTGGTGAGAATGTAAATTAGTTCAACCATTGTGGAAGACAATGTGGTGATTCCTCAAGGATCTAGAACCAGAAATACCATTTGACCCAGCAATCCCATTACTGGGTATATACCTAAAGGATTATAAATCATTCTACTATAAAGACACATGTACATGTATGTTCATTGCAGCACTATTTACAATAGCAAAGACATGGAACCAACCCAAATGCCCATCAATGACCAACTGGATAAAGAAAATGTGGTACATATGTTTACTGAAGCATTATTTACAAAGCAAAGACTTATAACCAACCCAAATGTCCATCAATGATAAACTGGATAAAGAAAATGTGGCACACATACAGCATGGAATACTATGCAGCCATAAAAAAGAATGAGTTCATGTCCTTTGCAGGGACATGGATGAAGCTGGAAGCCATCTTTCTCAGCAAACTAACACAGGAACAGAAAACCAAATACCACATGTTCTCACTCGTAAGTGGGAGTTGACAATGGGAACAAATGGACACAGGGAAGGGAACATTACACACCGGGGCCTGTCAGAGGATGGGGCCAAAGGGTGGGAGAGCATTATGACAAATACCTAATGCATGTGGGGCTTAAAACCTACATGACGGGTTGATAGGTCCTGCAAGCCACCATGGCACATGTATACCCATATAAAAAACCTGCACATTCTGCACATGTATCCCAGAACTTAGGGTAAAATTTAAAAAAAAAATTAATAAAAAGTGAAAAAAAGGAAAGGAAAATAAAGAAAATGTGGTACATAAATGCCACGGAATACTATGCAGCCATAAAAAGGCATGAGATCATATCCTTTGCAGGGACATGGATGAAGCTACAAGTCATCATCCTCAGCAAACGAACACAGGAACAGAAAACCAAACACTGCATGCTCTCACTCATAAGTGGGAGTTAAATAATGAGAACACTTGGACACAGAGAGGGGAGCAACACACACCAGGACCTGATGGGGGGTGGGGGAGTAAGCAGAGGACAGATCAATAGGTGCAGCAAACCACCATAGCACACATATACTTATGTAACAAACCTGCATGTTCTGCACATGTATCCCGTTTTTTGTTTTTTGGTTTTTTTTAAGAAAAAATAAAGAAAAATTTTAATAAAAATAAAAATAAAGTAGTTGAATCAACCAGGACATAGAGTTCTGGCTACAGTTATAGGAACAAGGCTGGACTCACACCAGACTGTCAAAGACCTTCACTGCAAAGCTGCAGTGTTTGGGTTTTATTTGGTACGCACTAGGAAGCCATCAAAGGCTTTTACCTGATCCAAACCATCTGGGTTTGATCTATCTGATGAGTGTCTGCAAAGCTGTACTAAGAAAAGACTGACAGCCAGGAGAAAAGCTAGGAGACTCCTACAACTATCTAGAAGTGTGGTGGTAATAAATGCCTAAACTAAGGTAATGGGTACAGGAATGGGAAGGAAAAGATTAATGGAAATGATACCTGTTCCTAAAATGTAGCATATTCTAATAGTAACTAGTATATACACTGCCTAGAAAATGAATACATATCATGGCCTCTGGAATTAGAAATTGTTTCTAATTCCAGGATGATAATTCTCCACATAGCATCCTCAAATTCTTAAAATACTTTTTAAATGTTTCCTCTCAAAGAAACAATTTCCTGTAATACACTTTAGCCTCAAATTAAAATAAATCAAAATTATCACTCATTGTTAGTTCCTAGATTCTGTCAGAGGTTCTTTCCTAACTGCCATGTAGAGAAAGAGCAAAGATGGTTAGAAATAGTGCACATCTCAGAATACCAAAAACAGTCCCTGCCATTCATGAACTTAAGTGTGAAATTCATAGAAGTCAGTAGCTACTATCACTTACAAAGCTAGTCATTTCTGAATATAATCATACTTCAGCAAAGAAGCACCTCCGAAACTATTATTCTCAAGTGCACATGCATTACATGATGCCATCATATTATACTAAATTACCATATAATTCTTGACACCCACTATGATGCTTGCTCATGAAAGAAACCACAGATGCTGAAAAACGATAGAGATTAAAATCTCTCCTGATCATGTTGAAGGAAACAGGAGCCAAGACATCTGAGAAACTAAGCTGAGGCTCTCTGCAGGCCTTCCTGTCTTTAAATTCTATCCCAACACAGTGAACAACATAAAGTGTGGTCAGTTTTCTGCTATTTACAAAATGTTTTGTAATCAAACCTCGGAAAGCAAATCTCCAAATATTTGGTATTGGAGAATTCTGGCTTTTAAGTTGAAATGAAACTTGCATTTCATTTCACTTCACTCAGTCACCTCATTCTAAGGCCAAAAGAAAAAGAGGATCAAGGTCCTTTAGCTGGTATGAAAAAACATAAGGCTTTTCATGCCAGTTTATTGCCCTCCATATTGTCTCTCATGAGCTTTCAGTTCTAAATATCCATGTATCCAAATGATAGGATGTCAGTCCCAGTATTATGTACTCAGTCACAGTTGGCTCAGAAAAATTTTAAAAAACAAACAACCATGTACACACAGGGCAAAATTATTTCAGTTCTGTCCCATCATGGAGATGTGCATTGTTGCCATGTTGTAAACCAATAAAAATACATGCAGATTTATTCTACTGTGGCACTGGTGTCTACTCAGGAAACTAGCAAAAAGAGAGCAATATTTTAGAAAAAAAAAAAAAAACAACTCTGGAATACACAAAGAATTGTTTAAAACACTTAGAAAAGATAACAAAAACACATAGAAAAGATGTTGATCCTTAGATGTCTGAGATATAATTCAGTTTGGTAGAAGAATATTAATATATTTTTCAATCCAGATGCTTCTAAAATTGAGTAAATGATGAGATGTTCATAATTGATAAGTTAATATATAAGTAAGAGCATGATTGTGGTCCATTTAGAACCTTCAGATCTGAACTCTAATATGCCTCTAGGAATCAGAATCACAGGTTCTCAGTCAATAACTCAACCACCCTAAGGTAACATGCAATAATTCCCAATTACCCTGAGGAATTAACCTCTGAGCAGAAGGGCGGATAAGCAACTTGTACTCAGCCTGTGTATCATCATTTAGTGATTCTTGGTTGATATTAAGACTCTTCCACAGCTAGGTTAAGTCATGACCCATGGTGGGCTTCCAGAGGTTTTCTGTTCCCTTGGGATTAACACAGCACCCACTGCCCACACCACAACTAAAGGCAGGTAAGAAGGTAACTTATACAGGCAAGGAGTCCAATTTGAAGGAAGCAGCACTGGTAAGTGTCTTCTGGGTTTATTTGAATGGTATGGAAAACCAAACTTTGGAAATTATATACACAAAAGAAGCTTCAGAGTCAGCAAATCCAAGTTACATCTCCCCATTAGTCATATGACCTCGGCCAACCTGCTTAATTTCTCTGTATGTTATCTCTGAGGATAACAATTCCTATTTCATAACATTGTCCTCAAGACTAAATTCAAAGAGATACAGAGTGGAGGCACCAGCTACATCTGGCACAGGGAAGCTCTCTACAAATGGTGCCTATTCTTACACTACATGAAGGCATGGTGTTAGTCCGTTTTCATGCTGCTGATAAAGGCATACCCAAGACTGGGTAACTTATAAAGGAAAAGAGGTTTAATGACCTCACAGTTCCATGTGGCTGCGGAGGCCTCACAATCACGGCGGAAGATGAAAGGCATACCTTATATGGTGGCAGGCAAGAAAGAATGAGAGCCAAGTGACAGGGGAAACTCCTTACAAAACCATCAGATCTTGTGAGACTTATTCACTACCACGAGAACAGTATGGTAGAAACCACCCGCATGATTCAATTATCTCTCACTAGGTCCCTCCTACAACATGTGAGAATTGTGGGAGCTACAACTCAAGAAAAGATTTGCCAACCATATTAGGCATGATTCATCCACACAAGAGCAATGATGTAGAATCCCCACCAGAATACAGACATGAAATAAAATATTGCTTACCAAGAATGGTTATGGAGAAGCTCTCCAATGAGAGAAGAATTTCAGCATCAATAAATTTAATGATGTCTACTGCTGGTACTTGGGTGCTGCTTCCACAAAAAGAAATTTCCTTCTTGCTATGCGCCTTCAATCCACAACTAACTCATCTGGTGAATTAAAAGCCAAGTGCTAACTGAAAAGACCAACAAAATAGGCCATTATCAATGAATTTCACTTCAGCACAGAGCAGGTTATCACACTCTTGAACTAATCACCAGCAGTGTACTAACTTAGAGCTGGGAAGGTTTAAGATAGGACATAAATAAAGTAAAAAGTCTAGAGAATGTCCTTTGACTTCCTGAAAGGGCACCTTCTTGAACACCAGGGAATCCCACAGAGAAGAAAAGAGGCTATCACGGGATAGAAGGATTGTAAAGAAAACTTTCACTGCTAAATTATGTTGCCAATAAACAGTCTTGAGTGTAAATACCCAGGCTGTTCTCACTCAGGTTTGACAAAGGACTTGTTTGCTCAGTTAGGGGTCACAGTGACAGGATCCTATCGGTCCTGGTAAATTAATCACGAATGCTTATTACAAAGACAGAACGAGTTTGGACAACTGTCCTGCTAATAAAAAGAGACAGATTAGTCTTCAGGTTTCTGAACTGGCCTTGTGAATGATTAAATATTTATCAGAAGACAATAAATCACTCAATCAATCAATGGGATTTCTACCAACACAAGTTCATGTTCCTCAGTTACGTCCCACAAGCAACCAGTTCAGAGTGTTTTAAACCTCAGAATTATTTTGATGCCAACAGTCTTCTAGTCTTTAATAAAACATCCTTCCCATGGACAGTGCCTATGTGTTCACTGGGATTTTTGCTGTTGTTAAGTGACAGAAACCCAGATTAGATTACGTTAAAGCAAAATTAAAATATATTAGAAGAATGCTAAAATAGCCTGTGTTATTAAGGGATTGAACACTCAAACTACAGGAAGTATGCTTCTCTCCACAGTCTGACCTTCTCACTGCAGACCGGCTTCCTCTGGCAGCAAACCTGGCTGTCAGAAGCTCCTGGGTTTCACCTCTTATAAATTCCACAGCCAAAGGAACTGACTCTTTCCTAATATGCTCGAAAATTTCAGGGGAAGAGCCAGCTTAATTCAGGTACCCAACCTGGCCAGTCCACTGTGGCCCTGGTAAGAGAGCAAATGGGAGCAGGGAAGGAGCAGGGTCATATGAAGAACAAGGCAGTATCCACTGGACGCTCGAGTCATTCCCAAAGGGAAGAGAGTGCTGTTGCCAGAAGAAAGGCTGGGGAAGGGCTGCATAGACAATAGCAGACCATTATAGGTACTTACATGCAGTTTTATTTCAGAGACAAGTATGGCATGAAAACATATGTTTGTTCACTTGTAATTATACTTTCCCCAAACTTAATCATGGACCATAAGTTTTGTAGCCATTCTAGTCATGTAACCTATTGTATCCCTGACCTTCTTAGCCCACTAGTTTCACCATTCCCACCTTCAGACTCTTACTAGAACACAAAGAGCCTCCTAAGTAGCAATTTCTACAGAAGGAAACACAATACAATGTTTCACAACCATGCTTCTCCTGTCTAAAGCAGCCCTCGGGCGAGAATTATTTTCTTGCTATTCTAGGTGTCTAATTTTGGCCTCAGATAACCTAAGCAGCTTTTGCAATGCAATTTTATTACTGGAAACAACTTCATTATAGGAGAATATTAGGCAACTGTTCTAGTGAAGTCAAAAGGTTAATATCCACATATAAACCACATTCCTATCTTACAATTCTGCCTACTTATATTTAGTAAAATCTGAAGTAGCAAAATAGACTCAGTAAAAATATTAAAATATATTTTTAATTCTATTATATTAGTATTTGTAAATGTTTCCTCCAAAAACATGTGTGCTTACTTTCAAGACACTGGTTCTAGGAGTTACAATACGGCTACTAGTGAATCTTCCATTGCTTCTTCCTCTCTTCAGTGACCTTTTAAAGTTACCTGATATGCCATATTCCTTTCTGGTTTAAATCTATCTGATCATGCAACATATGGTCTTTGAAAAACAAATGCCCCACCCATGCTTATGCTCAGGAAAACAATTTCCCAGAATATTAGTCATGTCTGACCTCCCTTGCCTGGTTATTAGAGGTCTGGCTGGATTCAGGTGCTCGACAGGGTACAACAGACCCCCAGCTGTGGAACTGAAGAACTGGTCTCCCACAAAGCTGAGGGGGCAAGAGAAGGAGAACAAGATCCAAAAGAGAGAAAAGTCAAACAAAGGACACAGGACACTCTACTAGTTGGAAGCAGCCAGTGGCAAGGCCCCTGAGTCAGAAGCACGGGTTGAATGAAACATCCATCAAAACTGAAGATGAGCCAAATCACTTTAACAGAGAGAGAACCCTAAATTTTGTCAAGAGAAATTGTCTCTGCTATCCAAAATGTTACAATGCAAATGTCACCTGGATTTGGAGTCTCCTGCCAAGCTCTGCCCCAAATTTCTGAGGATTCGCTAGGCACATGCATGGTGGAGGTGGGGACAAAACTTGCATTCTCAAAGTCATCTCAAATCCCACTTCCATAGCCCTCTCTATTCTCTACCATTACACTGGATATGAAGCTCAGACTTTCTTGAGTTCCCCACACATAAATCCCACTCACACAATGCATCCATTAATATAAGAGACTTTATCAATTATTTAAAGGGAAGCATAAGGGAGTTTACATGTCCGCAAAGTAAATAATTTCCAACTGAACATTGAACATCTCCCTTCTTAAATTTCAGCCATCCTACCACTACGTTATTTCCTCAGGTCCCTTCACCCTGAAGTTTCTCTCTTCTCCCTCTTCCCTCTGTTTACCTCCTTAGAAAGAGAACAATGAATTCTCCTTGTTATGTAAGGGTATCAACCTAGCCATTCTCCTCTGCTACCTTGAGTCTAGCTTCTGATTTGTTCTCTGGTTTCCTTTTGTACTCCTAAGTGAATTATCAAGGTATTTTCACAAATAGGTTTTTTCCCCCCTTGAGAAGAACTTGAGTGACAGCTGTTAAGATCATCAGTTTAACTTTTTACCCCATTACACAAGATTGAAGTGGAATCACTGGTCCCTGAATGGGGGAGAAATGAGTGCAGCTGTCTCCCTATTTCATAATCTTCAGATATAGCACCCTGGACTAGGGAGAGATCCCACCTGCTCATTCACAAATCTGGGCATCTGAATACAGTCTGGGAACAGTTCTCAGCAGCCTCACTGATCTCTCTAGTTGTAGAACTGATTCTCCTTACTAAAAACAAATTCTGACTTTTGGTTTATCAGAAAAGGCACTCATAGACAGATGTTGAACATCTGTGAAATCTCAGATAATCAGCTATGATCCCAACTAGATTATCATACACAGCACCACGCTGGCTTATGGGAGTTCTTGCCTCTGATCCCTGAACATTCCCCTGGCAGGCTCTGGCATGCAGAGAAGCAGGAGGACTTTCTGTGAAGGCAGATCTCAAACTTGGGCTGATTTTGCTGAAATCACACAGATTACACTGGCTCATTACAAAGGGCAAACAGAAGATCAGAGACCTGGGACTAGAAACCCACAGGGGTCTTAGATCCTATTTACTGCCCTTTACCAAGGATAACCCAAGGAACACAACACTGTTTATACCAAAACCCTTTGCCCCTTTGGATTCAGTGAATTCATTCGACAGTTACTTTATGGTAATAATTGAGACATAATCTTTAACCATTGGATATTTGATGTTCCATATACAGTATGATCTGAATCCACATCTTTCATCAAAATGATAAAAGGGATTGATATGTAAAAGTGAGTTCATGCATTCACTCATTCAGCAACTATACACTGAGTGCCTACCATGTTTCACCAGCCTATGCTCACAGATTTAAGCCTCTAGAAAGTTCCTACGCTGATTCTATTTACGCCTTTAAAAAGCCAAATATTTGCCATGGATGGTAGTGGGTGAAAAAAAAAACATTAAGCCATACATTACAGAAAAGTTTACAGGTTTCAAAATGCATATAAAGTTCACATAAAAAATAACCCTATCCCAGCTAGCAAAGGAGTTATCACAGCCTGTCAAAGGAGTAAGGCTGTCTACCCTCAGTCCCACTCCCTTTCTCTAAAAACAACCTGGTTCTTAATTGTTCCAAAAAGGCATCTTAGAGTTAATAAATCCAAAATAAAATTTTGTCATTTCTCCATAAAGCTGTTTCTACTCCAGCATTCTCAGTTAATGGTGTCACCCTTCACCTAGTTAAAAGGTTACCTTGGAGCCATCTTTGAATTCACTCACTTTCCCACTGCTCATATCCTCCAATCCATCAGCAAATCCTTTCCGCTCTACCCCCAAAATCCCATCTACCATCCTGTGTCTCATTTCTCATCATTCCCACCACTACCACATAAAATAAGTCAACATCACTTTTAATCTGGAGCATTATATTTTCTGACTGGTCTCCTCACTCATTCTTAACCCCTCATTCTACAACCAGCAGCCAGAAACTACCCCTAATTATGTCCTCTACTGCTTAAAACTCTCCAATGGTTTTCATGACACTTGGAATAAAATCTTAACTTTCCATGGCTGCAAAGGACCCCTATCCATCATTCTCAGCTTTTGCCGCTTAGTAGAATCATCTAAGGAGTTTTGAAAAATACTTAAGTGCTACCCAGATTAATAAAATCTGAGTCTCTCTCTTGGGGTGGGCTCCGGTATCACTGGAGGTTTTTGTTAAGTGTGCACTCAGAGCAGAGGATCATCATTCTGCATGGCCTATCTTCAGACTATCTTCCTCTCTGCTTTTATCTGCTGCCAATGTCTCCATTCATTACATTGCAGCCTCAGAGCCTTTTTGCTTTCTTCAAACCACAAACAGCTTCTCTACTCTGCACATTCCCAGCCTACATTCCCCACCACTGATCATCTTCACATCAACGGTTGCTTCTCGTCATTCAGGTCTCTAACCAAATATTACCTCTTTGCAGAGGCTTTCCAGGATCACCCTCTGCCCAGCTCCAGTGGTTCTCAAAGGTCTCCAGAGCAACAGCAGCAGCAGCACCTGAAAATTGTTTCCCAGGCCCCACTCCAGGCCCCTACTGAATTAGAAACTCTGGGGACAGGGCCAAGCAATCTGTGTTTCAATAATTCCTCCTAGTAACTCTGATGTACACTAAAGTTTGAGAAGCACTATTCTGTTCATATATAATGTTTATATATGTGTATATTTATCTAAGCACCTCTACCCTTTGCTCTTTATTGCCTGATTTCATCTTTTTCATAGCAGTCATCTGAAATTCTTATCAAATTTTTAAATTATCTATCCCCACTCCCCTAAAAGATAAGCTCCATGAAAACTGATGTTCACCCCTATATGCCCAATGATGAGAACACTATCTGACACACAGTAAGCACTCAATAAATATTTACTGAGTCAATGAACCCTTAAACAAACCCATCTTGTCCCTTCTCCTCCAGAAGCCCTAAGGATTTGCTTTATTTTGTTCTCTTCTAGAGTGGGGGCCCCTGAGGAAAAGGTACACAGGGATCTGCAGTAGAAGGTCTCAGACAGCAATCTCAAAACCCAACCAAATGGCCACACACCAGCCAATTCAGGCTCTTTCAGAAGGGAAGTTTTTTTAAATGTTGAACATGCTTGGCTCATATGAATGTGAAGTAATTGCTAGCTGTGACTAATGCACAGCTGGAAAACCTCATTAAATCACAGGTAACCTGCCAAGGCATTTTTCCAAGGAAAGGAGCCTGCGGGAGCGTTCTACTCAACAGAGTATCTTGAAAGCAGAGAGGAGGCCAGGTACTCAGGGCAAAGGTCAAGACAATCCTGCTCCCAGAGGATATTCTCCCTTGATTGCAGAACTCTGGAAATGGTAGTTATCTGTTCATGTATCTTTCTTACTTCCACTAGCACTCTCATTTCCAATAAATAAAAAAAAATTGTTTTAAATTTCTTCAAAATATAGTGAGGACTTTTGCTTATCTTTGCTTGCCATTTTTCACTTTTTTTTCTGTAAATGGTCTGTTCTTGTGGTTTTCTTTTAGACTGTTTGCCATTTTCCAACTGATTGGTAATTAAATTTACTCTTGTCTATCGTATGTACTGTCATCATTTTTCCCAGTTTGTGTTCCCCTCTTGACTTTGTTTTAGAGACTCCCCTCAGGCAAAAGTTAAAATTTTATTTCATCAAATATGTCAATCTTCTACTTTAGGCTTTCTGATTTTTCATATAAATAAATAGAAAAGCTTCTTCTACTCCAAATATATAAAAACATTCAACCATATAGCCCACCAATACTTCTATGGCTCTCTTTGTTTTTGTTAAAGGTTTAAGTCTTATCTATCTGGAGTTCCTTTTTAGTGTTAAGGTTGAGGAAATGTTCTAGTTTCATTTTTTTCCAAGTAAAAAGTCCACTTGGAAATTCTTCTCTGAAGAGACAAAACTGTCCAAGAGAAAAGATTTATGCAGAATGATATGTTGAGAGGGCCTCAATGAAAAAGCCAGCTAACTTGTTTGATCCACCTACACTGAATGAATCTATGCGAGCTATCTACGCAGATACACAAACTCTAAAGAATTCATTTTCCAAGTAACCTTTCTCAAGAAGTCACTAAAGGATATACCCCACCAAAACAAAGGAATAAACCAAGAAGAGAACGTGGATTTAGGAAACAGAGAAGAGAGGCAATGGACATTCCCAGAGTGACAGCGGTGCCTTATGCCCAGAGAGCACAGTGCATGCTGGGGCAGGAAGCAAAGGGCTCCAAGAAGGAGGAATGAAAAAGGAACTGGTAAATTATCTGTCTGCTTGACCGCATAGAACACTGTAATGAGAGATATTTTACAGAAATGTTTGGGGATATTAGAAGACTTAGACATTCAAAGAAAATTAAAAGAAAAAATGAGGCAATGACTAACTCTAGGTAAAAATGACAACAAAAATAAATACAAAAGGCAGTCACACATTCCAGTGCAGATCACTCAACACTGGAAAGCTAAAATTTACGTAGTCACAACAAAGTGAACAACAACAAAAAAAGATGTAACCAAAAATTTAGACATAATCAATTATATATGGAAGAAGTGAGGAAAGGTATATGAAATATAAGGTATAAATGAGTAAAAATCCTAACATACCCTATAGAAAGTAAACTGATTTAACAAGGGGAATATTATTTTCACGTAAGGAGGTAAATACCAGAACAAACAGTTCAAGTGATTCTTCTAGCAAACGGCACAAATCAATGAAATGGGACAAATCAATCAGAGAAGAGAGTGAAGAATTCTATATATACACACACATATATATCTTATAGAAGTATTTGACAATTATTTTCATGTAATACTTTCACCATAATTTTTTAAATTTAAATAATCAAGAAATAATGAAAAATAAAAATAGTTTATAAATTATGGGCAACTACAGAGAATGTGGGAATTATTCTGATTTTTTTTTTTTTTTTTTTGAGACAGGGTCTCACTCTGTCACTCAGACTAGAGTGCAGTGGCACAATCTGGCTCACTGCAACCTCCACCTCCTGGGCGCAAGTGATTCCAGGCTCCCCCACCCCCAACCATCCCACGCATGCCACTGCACATGGCTAATTTTTTAAGGTTTGTTTTTTTGTAGAGACAAGGTCTCACTATATTGCCCAGACGGGTCTCAAACCCCCAGGCTTAAGCAATCTTTCCAGCTGGGCCTCCCAAATTAATGGGATTACAGGTGTTAGCTACTACACCAGGCTTGATATTCTATTATAAGGGAATTCTTGCATTGTAATAACAGGAAAAAATTTCCAAATCAGGAGAGGTCTGGTTAAAACATCTTGCAATAAACTATTTGATTATTCATCATTAGATACCATAATCAAAGCCTCACTTAGTTCTACGGGCCATTAGAGAAGAGAACCTGTGATGAACACATCAAGGATAAATCAGGACAGGACTTCTGACCTTACCCTTTGCAGGAAGCCAGAATCTTCACTGGGGCACCCACACTTACTCATCAAATGTTCATGAAAGATAAAATTCATGTGTCCCTTCAAATTTCATGTGTATTTCAAATTTCATTTCTAAAAAAGATCAATAAAAATCTTTTCCTTTCATAGTTCTCTTCATACTTTTTATTTCCTGCTTTGAAACACCAATATAACTGCTAGAGGGAGAAATTGATTTTATAATTACAGGGGAAATTAGCAAGGGGGGCAGGTTTAGAGTGGTAAGAACACGAATCACAAGTTTTAGTGGAACAGAAGAAATAAATCATTCTTTCTGGAAGTTTGGTGGGGAAAGAATGAGAAATTCAGTGGTAATGGCAATACGGAGGAATGAATTTTCTAGATGGGGAGATCTATGTTTGTTCAAAGGCAAAGGGGCAAGATGCAATTTTTTAAAAAAGTTAAATGGTGGTGAAAAGGGAAACTAAAGATGGAAATGGACTGATTGAAAAGCAAAAGTGGAGGGGTTTGCTTTGTGATCAGGGTGCCCTTTCCTGTGAAATTCAAAGAAAGACAATGACTATCTAGAGACATGTTTCTCATATAACAAAAGGAAATATTCTTCACATGAGGAGGTAAATACCAGAAAAGACAGTTAAAAACAAAGTGATTCTTCTAGCAAATGGCAAAAATCAATGAAGTGGGGCATATCAATGAGAGAAAAGAGTGAAGGAAGGCTGACTGCACCAAGAATCACCAACTCAAACAGACAGACTCCCCAGTTCCATCCCCAGAAACTCTGATTCAGTAGGTCTGGGATGAACCTGGGAGGTCATTTCTAACAGGTTCCCCAGGGGATCTCTGTGGGTAGCTAAGCTTAGATGCCACTGTATAGGGATCCCCAAGATATGAATAAAACAGTTCCAAACAGTATTAAAGGCACCAGTGGGGCTAAGATGTTAATGTTTGTAATAAGCCTATTATATTTTCTTATCTTTTCCAACAATGGGAGACAGAGAGAAAGTAGAATGGTGAGGGCTAACCCACACAATTAGTGGGAATTACAGCAGCTTTGAGTTGCTGGCCGAATCTCACCTTCTTGTTCCAAAGTGAAAATGATTAAAACTAAAACACAAAACCTCATTTCTCATTCTTTTTTATTTAATCAATTTTCAACCAAAAGTAGCTCCCAGCTAGGTGTAGTGGCCCACACCTATTATCTAACACTTTGGGAGGCCAAGATAGGAGGATTGCTTGAGCCCAGAGTTCGAGACCAGCCTGGGCAACATAGTAAGACCCTATCTCTATAAAAAAATGAAAAAGTATCGGGCATGATATCACACATCTGCAGCCCCAGCTACTTGGGAGGCTAAGGTGGGAAAATTGCTCGAGCCTGGGAGGTCAAAGCTGCAGAGAGCTGCGATTGCACCACTGCACTCCAGTCTGGGCAACACAGCGAGACTCTGTCTCAAAAAAAAAAAAAAAAAACAGTTTCCCCTGTCATTGATAGAATCATTACCTCAGTCCATGGGAGCACTTGCTTCCCAGGTCACTTAGTTCAACAAAAGGAAAACACATAATTTGTTTCCTCTCTTTCAGTACTTTGCTAGTGGACTTCTAGGGCTACACTTGTTTTTACACAAGGTATCTAAACTTATTGGTATAGTTAAGTCTAGTTTAATCTCAGTGCTTGGAATTCTTATAGAACTTTCAGCAAGATATGGGCATCCTGCAACTTTAGAAAATGATTACTTATTAGTTTTTTTTTAATTTAAAAAAAGCATATCAGCAAATCTCTGCATCAGATAGTAACATACAGAAAGGGCAAATAAAAATCAACTACTTTCCTAAGACTGTATACTTTCATCGTTTAAATAATGCTTTTCCGATCTTAAATACTGCTTCTTTCATTATTTGATTAAAGCTACAAAATTCAGCTGAAATAGAAATCATAGTATTTAAAATAACTTTCCAAAAAGATTGAAACTAAAAATACTATTAGAGCACCATGGGAAAGGCCATGTGTCTATGTGTAATATGGCATAATAGACATGGTCTTTTGTCATTGAAATAATAATACTGTTTCCTCACCCAAATGCAGGCTTCTTTTAAGTCCAGAGAGTGAAGAAATGTACACATAATCAATTTAAGCAAATTACAAAGGCAGCTGATCCATGACTTTATAACATAATCTCTGTCACAGCACTGCATTCTGGGAAGCAGCCAGCTGTTGTCAAGCCTTAATGAAAAATGCCAGATAAGTGGCTTTACTTCCAAACACAGAAACTGGCCTGATTAAATCAAGGAATTTTTATCAGATTTTGATATCATCTGGAAAGGAAAGTCTAGTCCCCTTCTGAAAGCTGAAAAACATCATTTCTTTAATCAAGAAATTACCTCACTAAAAGCTATGACAGTTTAGTCAACTTAATCATTAAAGTGTCAGTTTCTTCACTTCATTTGCTTTCTGAGTGATATGCTCAAGTTCTTTTGATTTATTTTCATTAAGCAAAAAAGGACTATAAGTCACAAAGAAAATTATAGCACAAAACCCACATTTGATTTGAAACATAACACCTTAAAAGTATTTTGTTCATTTTTTAGACCTCAATACTACATCATTAAATATATGTCTTTCATTAAAATAACTTGTATTTATTAAGAACTTTCAAAAGGAACAATTTGGAGAAAGGTAAGAAATATGCTTCCATTTAGACAGTTAAGAAACACATATTAGTGCGGTGATATTCAAAGCTGATTACACATTAAAATCACCTGGGAGACTTTGTAAACTAACAACATCCCACCCCACACTGATCAAATCATATCTCTGAGGGTGATGCATCAGTATTGGTGTGTGTTGTTTTTTGGGTTAAGTTACCCAGGTGATTCTAATGCAGCCAGGTTTGAGAGTCCCACCTAGGGCACTGACTCTCAAATTTGGCTGCATATTAGAATCACCAGGGGGAAGACAGCGGCAGGTTAAAAAAAACTATGCTTTGATCCTGTTATAGGTTGAATTGTGTGTCCCCTCCTCTGCCAAAAGAAAAAAAAAAAAAAAAAAAGGTCCCAATCCTGAGTACCTCAGCATGCAACTGTATTTGGAGATGGGTTATGTAAAAAGGTAAAAAGAGGTCATTAGGGTGGCCCTACTCTAATAAGATTGCTGTTCTTGTAAAGGAAGGAGAACACATGGATGCGTACAGAGGGAAGACCACATGAAGAAACCATGAGGAGAAGACGGCAGAGAAGAGAAGCCTCAGAAGAAGCCAAACCTGCCAACACCTCAATCCTGGACTTCCACCCTCCAAAACTGTGAAAAAAAATCAACTTCTGCCATTTAAGTCACCCAGACTGTGGTACTTTGTTATGGCAGCCATAGAAAACGAATACAGGTCCCATTCCCAGAATTCTGATTTTGTAATTGCAGAGGCAACCCTGGATCTGGGCTTTTTAAATGCTCCCAGGTCATTCTAATGTGTATCCAGGGTTAAGAGACACTGCTGTAGGTATCCTAAAATCTGATTTCACCTGTCTTCTACTCGCTATTAACTTAAAAAAGCAGAAGTTACTTATACTTAGCAACATCTCTCTACTAAAACTATTAAATGGATGTAATCAAGAAGTTAAATAGAAAATTGAGTATTTTATTGAGAACATTGCTTCATCCCAGTTAAGAACTCCCACTGGAGATAGTGCCACTGATCCTCCTTCTCACCTCTGTTCCCACCCCCATTAATGGAAGGTATGTTCTTTTCGTATGAAATATTTAATATCTGTTCCCTATAATTCACAATTTACAAACAGGATCATTCCAACCATTTGTGTTCACGAACTCAAATGTTCTTATTTCTATTTATTTTTTCACTCTTAATATTGCCATTTTCTTGTCTCTACTTGGGATTAACAAAACTTTGCACAGTATTTCAAAATATGGATTTTAATAGCTTCAGTGTCAACTTAGAATGCAACAGCCATGCGTTATGTTTCTTTCCCCATAAAAGCGGTCTAGTGGCTTCTGAATCACACAAATCTCAGATCCAATCAGCACTGCCACTAAACAGCTGTGCGACCTTCAGGATGCTATATAAACTCTCCAAGTTTCTAAGTATTCCCCTTGAAAGGACTAGGTATGTGTTCCCCTGGCCATTTCCCCACTAACTGCTGGTAGGAGATGGTAACAAGTGGAGATTTGTGCCCAAGATAAAAACCGTGTTTTGAGGATGGTAGGACAACCCAAACAGCTAAAGACTCCTTGTCTAGCTTAGATATTACTTGAGAGATAATTAAATGTCTATCTTGTCTGAAACACTCTATTTAGAGAATACTACATCACAGCAACAAAGCTGGTACCATATTCTACATATTCTCTTCTGTGGAGACAAGGTCGAGGAAACTCTTCTGGAAGTTTGGAAGAAACTCTTATGCAAGATACAAGAGCAATTAGGAGGTTACTATAGAAGTTCAAACGCAAGAGTCAGTGGCTTGTAATAATACCGTGTGGCAATGGAGGTGGACGTGGAAGTTGGTAAACATACACTTTGGAAGTACAATTAACATAAACTGATGATGCACTGAATGTAAAGGAACACGTCAAAGATGGCTTCCCAAGGTCCTAAGAAGATAGAGGAATTATTGACTCAAGAAGACTGGAAAAGAACTATAATTCCAGGGGAAGATTAAGAAATTTAAACATATAAAACGTAAGATATCTGTGAGACACAGATGTGATCAAGTCAGAGTTGAAGGTCTGTGCCAGTGACTTGGGAATAATTTCTCTATTCATCTCCAGCCTTGGGATTGTTGCCCAACAGGTCCCAAGTACAATGCACAAAGTGAACACAGCCACACAAATACCACCTTAAATATTTAGGAAACATTATGAGACCCCAAGTCATTCATTCCTCTACATGGAAAAAAAATCATAATTCTTTCGATCTTTTTCTTGGTTTTATTTTATAACCTTCTCTTTGGCACTAATTGACCGTAAGTTCTTTTAATCCTTTTGTAAAGCACCTGATTGATTTCTATTTAATCTTTCATTGTAGCTGTGTATAGTTTATGTTTGTTTTCAAAATGTCTTTGTCCAAACAATCTCTGCAACATTTCAAGGATGATATGGCAGAAAACATTATAGTGTGCTTGGTGACCTAAATCAACAGAAGTAGCTGGTGAGGGAGATGAGACAAAGAGGCTTTACAAAATTTATCCAGCCCATTTACAATAACTTCAAAGAAACAAAATACTTAGGAATAAATTTACCCAAGGAGGTGAAAGATCTGTACAATGCAAACTACAAAAGATTGATGAGAGAAATTGAAGAAGACATAAATAAATGGAAAGATTATCCATGTTCATAGATTGGAAAAAATAATATTGTTAAAATGTGATTCCTATCCAAATGGTGTACAGATTCAATGCAATCCCCACCAAAATTTCAATGACATTTTTCACAGACACAGAAAAAGTAGTTCTAAAATTCATAAAGGATCTTACAGGACCCCAAATAGCCAAAACAATCTTGAAAAAGAACAAAGCTGGAAGCTCACCTCTTGATTTCAAAACATCCTAAAGACGACAGTAGTTGACACAGTGTGGTACTGGCATAAAGTAGCATATATAAAGCAACAGAACAGAATAGACATCCCAGAAATAAATTTATGCATTTATGGTAAATTGATCTTTGGCAAGTGTGCTAAGAACACACAATGAGGAAAGGACTGTCTCTTCAATAAATAGTTTTGGGAAAACTGGATATCCATACGCAGAAGAATGTTAAGTGGACCTTATCTCACACCAAATTCAACAAGCAATTCAAAGCAGATTGAAGACTTAAATATAGGACCTGAAACTATAAATAACTACCAGCAGAAAACACAGGGGGGGAAGCTACATGACATTGGTCTAGGCAATGATTTTTTTGTGTATGACCTTAAAAGCATAAGTAAAAAACCTTAAGCACCTTAAAAGCACAAGCAACACAAGCAAAAATAGACAAATGGAATTACATAAAACTAAAAAGTTCCAGCACAGCAAACGAAAAGCAATCAACAGAGTGAAGAGACAACCCAGAGAATGGTAGAAAATATCTGCAGACTGTACATCTGATAAGAAGTTAATATTCAAAATACATAAAAAACTTAGGCAACTCAATAACAAGAAAACAAATAACTCGATTTTAAAACGGGGAAAAGACCTGAACAGACATTTCTCAAAAGACATACAAATGGCCAATGGGTATATGAAAACATGTTCAAAATCACTAATCATCAAGAAAATGCAAATGAAACCATAATAAGATATTACCTCATGCCCATTAGAATGGTTATTGTCAACAGACAAGTGTTGGAAAGATATGCAGAGAAAAGGGAAGGCTTGTACATTGTTGGTGGGAATATAAATTAATATAGCCACTATGGAAAACAATGGAGGTTTATCAAAAAATTAAAAATAGAATTAACATATGATCCAGCAACACCACTTGTTGGTGTACATCTAAAGGAAATGAAATCAATATGCCGAAGAGATATCTGCACTCCATGCACTGCAGCATTATTCATAATAGCTACGATGCGGTATCAACCTAAGTGTCCATCAATGTACAAAGGGATAAAGAAAATGTGGGGGTGTATGTGTGTTTAATATATGTATACATACACACAATGGAATACTACTCAAATGGAAAAAAAAGGGGATCCTGTCATTTGTGACAACATGAATGAACCTGGAGGAATTATGCTAAGTGAAATAAGCTAGGAACAGAAGAACAAATACTGCACAATGTCACTTATACGTGGAATCTAAAAAAGCTGAACTTTAGAAGTAGATCATAGAATGACAGCTGCCAGGGACTGGGAATTGGCGTAGGTGGGAGATGTTGGTCAAACGGTGCAAAGTGTCAGAATAAATAAGTTTGGGAGATCTATTGTATAGCATGGTGACTATATAGCATATGGTATACCTGAAATTCACTAAGAGAGATTCTTTTTTAACTTATAGGTTCAAGGAGTACACATGCAGGTTTGTTGTATAGGTAAATTGTGTGTCACAGGGGTTGGGTGTACAGATTATTTTGTCAACCAGGTAATAAGCATAGTACCTGATAGGTAGTTTTTCAATCCTCTCCCTCCTCCTACCCTCTACCCTCAAATAGGTTCCCGTGTCTGTTGTTCCCCTTTGTATCCATGTGTTCTCAATGTTTAGTTCCCACTTATAAGTGAGAATATGCAGTATTTGGTTTTCTGTTCCTGCATTAGTTCACTTAGGATTATGGCCTCTGGCTCCATCTATGTTGCTGCAAAGAACATGATCTTGTTCTTTTTTATGGTTACATATTAATAGCATTCTATGGTGTCTATGTACCACATTTTCTTTATCCAGTCTACCATTGATGGGTATTTAGGTTGATTCCATGTCTTTGCTATTGTGAACACTGCTGTCATGAGCATACATATGCATGAGTCTTTGGGGTAGAGTTAATTATATTCCTTTGGGTGTATACAGAATGGTAATTCTGTTTTAAGTTCTTTGAGAAATTGACACACTGCTTTTCACAGTAGCTGAACTAATTTACATTCCCACCCCAGCAGTGTATAAGTGTTCTCTTTTCTCTGAAAACTCACCAGGACCTGTTATTTCCTTACTTTTTCATAACAGCTATTCTGTCTTGTGTGAGATGGTATCTCATCGTGGTTTTGATTTGCATTTCGCAAATGACTAGTGATGTTGAGCATTTTTTCATATGCTAGTTGGCCGAGTGTATGTCGTCTTTTGAAAAGTGTCTGTTCATGTCCTTTGCCCACTTTCTAATGGAGTTGTTTGTTTCTTGCTTGTTAATTTGTTTAAGTTCATTCAGATTCTGAATATTAGACCCTTGTCAGATGCAGAATTTGAAGATATTTTCTCCTGTTCTATAGGTTGTCTGTTTACTGTGTTGACAGTTTATTTTGCTGTGCAGAAGTAAAAGAGATATTAAATGTTCTCATAACAAAGAATGATACGTATGTGAGGTGACTGATATGTTAATTTGCTTGATTTAATCATTTTACAACACATATATATATGAAAACATCACTTGGTATACCATAAATATATACAATCCTTGTCAACTATAAAATATTTTTCTTTGTCAACTACAAAATATTTTTCTTTCCTAACAAAGAAAAAAAATTATCCAGAGGTCAGAATTTAAGTTTATGCCTCTCTTATCTGCAAATACCTCATTCAAATAAAATCAATCATCTTAATAGTGCTTTTGAATATGAGAGAGAAAAAAAGAAACCTTCTGTCTTGGTTGCTATGGTTACAAGAAAGGCGTTGTGGATGTGAATATGCCAACTTCACAAAGTCAAAAGCATGAACAGTAATCTTCTCAGCACTAATAAACACTCTGCCACTACAGCTGCACATTTACAAACTTCCATGAACTCAATGAAAGTGAATTCAGGGATCCATTAGGCATTTTATCATATTATATATCATCCCCAGCTCACACTACTTTTAAAAGAGCTGAAGAAAGAAATCTCTTGAAAGATAGCTTCCTGTCCATTTACAACTTAGAAGGTATCTAACAAAACAAAACCAAAAAAAAAAACTTGCTGGCAAACCAAACTGTTTTTACTGAGATAAGAAAGGAACCATAAACACATTCATTTTAAAACACTCATATTTTAACTATAGCTGCTAATATTGAATGACAGTTGCCATAAACTCTAATTGGATGCGATGCATTAGAGTTAAATGTGTTGAGCCAAAATGCTCTTACATTTGCCTTACAGATTTCCGGGAGCATTTCACAGTATGTATTTCTGCAGCTATAACCATTTTTAACCCAGATTACTCTTCCAGGAAGTTTATTTTGAGCTCAGAAATTTAAATACTGTACCCAAAAAATATATAGAAAGGAAGAAAGTAAGACTACAAAATTATTATATAATAGAGGCCATAGCTCATGACAATTATCCAGTCTACCATTATGGGCATTTAATATAGAATAAGAAAGAGCTCTGTACTGTATTACATCAAGAACCTTCTTCCCACCCTTAAGAAACATCCTGATCTTAAATCACCCTGCAGGCCCAGTTCCAGTGACTTCCATTAGCTCTCAATTATCCACAATGATAATGAACCAGAACAAATAGTCAATTCAGCAATTACCCTCATTTTGCCCAAATATCACAGCCTTTTCCTTAACTAATACTTCTAAAGATTTGCAATGAGTCTATTAATCTTGTTCTTTTCCTTTCTACCAGCTCTGAGGCAATTAGTATATGGAAACAACACAAAGATCAGATGAGAGGCAGAAAGAAAGGAAAGAGAAAAAGAGAACAACTTAGATAATTCTCCAACTTGATATTTAGCTCCTGAATAATTAAGAATTAGCTAGGATATAGTGCCCACCACACTCACTGAAATTTTTTGAAATTCTCTTTTCATACCTTCAAGTCAAGGGCAAGCATTTTGAAAAGCAGATGGCCAATAACTGCTCCTCTCACACATACTTTGTTTCTAGGAGTAGATACTTTAAACTATTTCCTTTATGAAATTCTAACTTATTAAGTTTTGCTGATTGGTCCTAAACCTCACCAAAACAAAACCAGCAGACCTAAGCAAATCAGGATGCCTCCCAATTTCAGGTGATCTCTTTTTCCTTTTAACACTCACAGTGAAGTATTTAACACGCTCTTCTATTTCTTCACCATTCTGAATGCCATCTCCCAACCTTGCTTTAATATCAATTTACTGCCACAGCTCATGTCTCACTTACCTTTGAACTCCTGCAATACCTGGAATAGTGTCTTGTACATAGTAGGTGACTAAAAAATTGATCTTGAGTTGAAGTAAGGTAAAACACCTTTCCATACACATGCAAAATAGTGAGTTAGCAGAAACAGAAAACCAAACAGCGCATGTTCTCATTTATAAGTGGGAGCTGAACAATGAGAACACACAGACACAGGGAGGGGAACAACACATACTGGGGCCTGTTGGGATCAGGGGGCAGTGGGAGGGAGAGGATCAGGATAAATAGCCAACGCATGCAGGACTTAAAACCTAGGTGGTGGGTTGACAGGTACAGCATACCACCATGGCACATGTTTACCTATGTAACAAACCTCCACGTCCTGGACATGTGTCCCAGAACTTAAATTAAAATTAAATTACATTTTTAAAAAATGGTTGTCAAAAAAGCGTAAGTACCTCAAAATGGGAAATAACTGTGTTCAGTGCAGTGTAAAAAGAGGTCCTAGACAGCAATTCCTAAACCATCACAAGCTGAAGAAAATACCCAAGTTCCCTGCGTAATCTCATTCTACAGAATCAGAGCACTGAAACTAGCCACATCTCATCAGATGGTAACTGTGGAATGAGTGAGTATCAGAGAACCGTGCAATCAATATGAGTAGCAATGAGCCAACAGAGAAAGTATGGGGAGGATCACAGAAGCCTAAAACTGAGAAATTGGCACTTTTTCAGGTCCTTTAGTCACACCATGTCTTGCTCATTACCCATTCAAAAAAATTTCCTTTAAAATAGTCCAGTTCTGCTCTATGCAGGATATTTTACAATTTAGACTTAAACAAAATTGAGTATACACATGTAAATTGTGTAAAATAACCACAGCCCTCTAATTTTGACAATTTAAACCTCTCCACTTCCCCTTTCATGTTCAATGTAGTAATAAAACATTCAAGAAATAATTTTATCATAGTCCTTTATGCTTCCCACTGAATTTAAAACTGGGAATAAAGACCTCTGTCCTATGGTGAAAAGGTCAGGTTATTATCGGTTGGCTGGGTGATTGGCTGGTTGGGTGGGTGGGTGGGTGGGTGGTTGGCTGGTTGGTTGGTTGGATGGTTGTAGGTTGGTATGAGGAAGGCAAGAGGTCTGTTTGTTTCTTGAATCACACTCAATGAGGCCACCTCCAAACAGGAAGACAGGAACCCCACCAAGATCATTTGTATAAAGGTACTGGTAGCTGCTGCCATAAAAAGGAAAAGAATGGGTGGAATTTGCATGCACAAATGAATAATTTAATTGAAGATCAGCCAGTGTAGACTGCCTTATAAGTTGTTACCACCTACAGCAACAGCTGAGCCTCCTTGTAATTATAGTTCAATCAATGACTTTATCCTTTAAAGAAAAAAACAGGAGGGGGCGGAGCAAGATGGCCGAATAGGAACAGCTCCAGTCTCCAACTCCCAGCGCGAGCGACACAGAAGACCGGTGATTTCTGCATTTTCAACTGAGGTACTGGGTTCATCTCACTGGGGAGTGCCGGACGATCGGTGCTGGTCAGCTGCTGCAGCCCGACCAGCGAGAGCTGAAGCAGGGCGAGGCATCGCCTCACCTGGGAAGCGCAAGGGGGAAGGGAATCCCTTTTCCTAGCCAGGGGAACTGAGACACACAACACCTGGAAAATCGGGTAACTCCCACCCCAATATTGCGCTTTAAGCAAACAGGCACACCAGGAGATCATATCCCACACCTGGCCGGGAGGGTCCCACACCCACGGAGCCTCCCTCATTGCTAGCACAGCAGTCTGTGATCTACCGGCAAGGCAGCAGCGAGGCTGGGGGAGGGGCGCCCGCCATTGCTGAGGCTTAAGTAGGTAAACAAAGCTGCTGGGAAGCTCCAACTGGGTGGAGCTCACAGCAGCTCAAGGAAACCTGCCTGTCTCTGTAGACTCCACCTCTGGGGACAGGGCACAGCTACACAACAACAACAACAACAACAACAACAACAAAAAAGCAGCAGAAACCTCTGCAGACGCAAACGACTCTGTCTGACAGCTTTGAAGAGAGCAGTGGATCTCCCAACACGGAGGTTGAGATCTGAGAAGGGACAGACTGCCTGCTCAAGTGGGTCCCTGACCCCTGAGTAGCCTAACTGGGAGACATCCCCCACTAGGGGCAGTCTGACACCCCACACCTCACAGGGTGGAGTACACCCCTGAGAGGAAGCTTCCAAAGCAAGAATCAGACAGGTACACTCGCTGTTCAGAAATATTCTATCTTCTGCAGCCTCTGCTGCTGATACCCAGGCAAACAGGGTCTGGAGTGGACCTCAAGCAATCTCCAACAGACCTACAGCTGAGGGTACTGACTGTTAGAAGGAAAACTATCAAACAGGAAGGACACCTACACCAAAACCCCATCAGTACATCACCATCATCAAAGACCAGAGGCAGATAAAACCACAAAGATGGGGAAAAAGCAGGGCAGAAAAGCTGGAAATTCAAAAAATAAGAGCACATCTCCCCCGGCAAAGGAGCGCAGCTCATCGCCAGCAACGGATCAAAGCTGGACAGAGAATGACTTTGACGAGATGAGAGAAGAAGGCTTCAGTCCATCAAATTTCTCAGAGCTAAAGGAGGAATTACGTACCCAGCGCAAAGAAACTAAAAATCTTGAAAAAAAAGTGGAAGAATTGACGGCTAGACTAATTAATGCAGAGAAGGTCATAAACGAAATGAAAGAGATGAAAACCATGACACGAGAAATACGTGACAAATGCACAAGCTTCAGTAACCGACTCGATCAACTGGAAGAAAGAGTATCAGCGATTGAGGATCAAATGAATGAAATGAAGCGAGAAGAGAAACCAAAAGAAAAAAGAAGAAAAAGAAATGAACAAAGCCTGCAAGAAGTATGGGATTATGTAAAAAGACCAAATCTCCGTCTGATTGGGGTGCCTGAAAGTGAGGGGGAAAATGGAACCAAGTTGGAAAACACTCTTCAGGATATCATCCAGGAGAACTTCCCCAACCTAGTAGGGCAGGCCAACATTCAAATCCAGGAAATACAGAGAACGCCACAAAGATACTCCTCGAGAAGAGCAACTCCAAGACACATAATTGCCAGATTCACCAAAGTTGAAATGAAGGAAAAAATCTTAAGGGCAGCCAGAGAGAAAGGTCGGGTTACCCACAAAGGGAAGCCCATCAGACTCACAGCAGATCTCTTGGCAGAAACTCTACAAGCCAGAAGAGAGTGGGGGCCAATATTCAACATTCTTAAAGAAAAGAATTTTAAACCCAGAATTTCATATCCAGCCAAACTAAGTTTCATAAGTGAAGGAGAAATAAAATCCTTTACAGATAAGCAAATGCTTAGAGATTTTGTCACCACCAGGCCTGCCTTACAAGAGACCCTGAAGGAAGCACTCAACATGGAAAGGAACAACCGGTACCAGCCATTGCAAAAACATGCCAAAATGTAAAGACCATTGAGGCTAGGAAGAAACTGCATCAACTAACGAGCAAAATAACCAGTTAATATCATAATGGCAGGATCAAGTTCACACATAACAATCTTAACCTTAAATGTAAATGGACTAAATGCTCCAATGAAAAGACACAGACTGGCAAACTGGATAAAGAGTCAAGACCCATCAGTCTGCTGTATTCAGGAGACCCATCTCACACGCAGAGACATACATAGGCTCAAAATAAAGGGATGGAGGAAGATTTACCAAGCAAATGGAGAACAAAAAAAAGC